>NW_017694553.1:0-3981 GCF_001879085.1 Nicotiana attenuata
TCTTCGTTTAGGGTTAGAGAGACACACTGTCACTTCTTTCTTGTTCATTTTCAATTTCTTTTTCTCCTTTCCAACCTATCCATGTCCTTTCATTCTTTTGTCTTTTATTGAACTTCCCTTCATTTTCCTCTACTATTGTTCTACTTTTTTTTTGACTTTTTTGTCTTTTCTTTCTTTTTCTTTTTGCCTTTCCTTTTCTTCATTTTTGACCTTTTATCACTTTTGCATTCCTCATCTCTCCCCCCAAACTTATGCTTTTGCCTTGTGCTAAGGAAAGATAGGGTGCCAAGAGAGGGTCATTTTAGAACGGATAAAGGCTTGTATCATGGTTATTAAAAGAATAAGGGCTATGGCTCAACGGGGTTGACTAGTGATATCATCATTGGTAGGCTATGGATGTTTTCAAGTCTCAATTAGGATCAAGGAGAGCCTATAATCACTTCTCAAGTCGAGCTACACTTAGGATTTCGCCTCAACAAACATTCAGGGCAAGTTCTAGACTCATTGGCACGGGACTTGGACTTGCAAATCAATACCTCACCACACAAGCTATAGGATTGCTAAAGAGCAGAGTCGGGGGCCCACAACAACCTTAGCTAAGACTTGAGCAACACAAATGGTTCTGAGAAACCACTCGATGATTGTTTAGCCAACACAAGAGTCTCAAGGTCACAACTATCACCATCCTATACAGACAAATTTGTTTTTAACCATAAGGTCAAAGGTAAATGTGTTAGGCCCAAGCGAAGCTTTGCCTGAGGCAGCATTGCTCACTAACTACTATTTACACAAAAATGAAAAGAAAAACAGACTCAAACCCTTAAGAAGGTTGTCATGCCATCCATCATCAGGAAGAGCCACCCGGTTCACACAAACTCCACCTTTGGAAAGAACCGTGGCATTAAGAAAACCAAAGGCTTATTGATCATTGAAACTTGTAAAATAAGAAGCTACGAACCAAAAAAGAAGCTATTAAATGAAATAAGAAGCTATACTATTAAGGGAAATTGCAAAAGAAGCTATGAAGTAAAATGCGAAAAGTAAATTGAATATGTACAAAAGGGAGTTTAGATGAATATACATAAGAGTAAATGAATATATACATGAGAGACTAACTTTATATACAGACCAAGATAGAAAAATAACGAAAAGTGAATTAAAAGGTAAAGTTATATACATACCAAAAGTGAAAAATAAGCATAAAGAAAGAAAATAGTGTCATATTTACAAACCAACTACCAAATCAAAGTAGGGCCACCCCCTCAAATGAAAGCTAGCATTGTCCTCAATGCTAACTAACCAAAAATAAGCTCAAAAAGAAAGATAGAGAGTAAAGAAAACTCCCTATGGATCCTCCGTCTGCATGGGGTCGTGTGGTAGCATGGGGTCCTGCGACTAGGCACCTGGATCATTTGTCTCGGGGGCCTGTGGCTGGCCAGAAGCAACACCCTCCGTCTCCACAAGCTCAATCTCTACATCATCCACTTGGGGCATCACTCTCCTCCTCTTGGGCGCTCTCTCAATCTCCTGCTCCTGAACCTGCTCAGTATGAGCTGCTGGGGGCTGGTCCTGTAATAGTAACTCCAATGGTAGGTCTTCAGCTGACTTCATCTTCTCTACCTCTCCCCTCAACTGCTTCACCGACTCCTTCGAGGTCCGAGTCTTTCTCAGCTTCTTTGTCTGTTCACTCAGCTTCTGAAGTGATTTTCCTTGAACTGCTAGAGCCTCCATTATAATCTTTTGGTTCTCCAGGAGCTTCTTCTGGTTGTCAAGAAGCTCCTTGAGAGACTCCTCTACCGAAGCTGGCACCTGTGGCTGTGAGGGCACTGACTGGGCTGCCACTGAACTAGACATCATAGACAGCTTAGAAGTTGCTTCTTGCATCCAGTTGTTGATACTGGAGAGTGTTTGGCTCAATCTGTGGGTAGTCAATGGGTATGCTGAGGAGGATGGAATATCTGGAGGCAAGGAGGTAGATGGTCCGGAGGCAGGAGCTGGTATGGCAGTCAGAGGCTGTAAAGTAGTGACTACCACTACTGGCTCTTCAGACTAGCCAGTAGAAGTAGTAGCTTGCCCTTGAATTCCTTAGATTTGGGGTTGTCTGGGCTCTTCAGGCTGTACCATGAAAAGGGCAACTTGGGTTTTACCTTGACATCAAAGTTTCTTTTCTCCACCTCCTGATCTTCCAAGTACATGGTAAGGAAGTTTGGGAATGGGTACGATCTATCACCCTAATTGACCACTCTGGTGATCACCCTTGACATGACATTTCCGATGTTGATCGGGAACCCCGCCATAATAGTCGCCACTAATATTGCCTGGGAGACCGGCAAGGTGTTTTCATAGGTAGTGGGGTCTAGCCTGCTGCATACAAAAGTCTCCCAACCCTTTGCCTCAAAGTTTAGGGTGTTCCTCAAGATAGGAACCCCTACTGTCAACCACGCTGGGGTGGTATCCGGGAGAGCCAAGTATGATGCCAACCACGGGCGGCATGCCTCATCCAACGCCACCTTTTCCAAGTATAATGTTTCATCTTCATCATTGAAGCCCAGGTATTCATTGATTGTTTTTCCATCAAACTTCACTTTCAAGTTCCGCACCTTAGTCACTTTTGTATCCTTCTTGATGTGGGAGGCATTTGCGTAGAATTCCTTGACTAAGTGCTCATTGGCATCCCACACCTTGCTAGTGAAGTAATCCCATCCCATTCGCTCATTGAAATGCTGCTTCATGTTGGGGTTGTGAGGCAGGAGATCCCGCTCAATGAACTGGCGCTCATGAATAAGTGACCTTAGAGGCCACCACTCCCGGAACTTGTGGTATGCCAGCTCACTGACAAACCTCCTTCGCCACACTTCAGGGTTTCTTGTTCTTTCCACTCCCCCAGGTTAGGTCACACCCCCTCCCTCCTCATCCGGTACCTCATCATCTACGGGATCCTGTCCAGGTGACGAAGCTGTAGGTGAGGTTGAAGCTGAAGACTCACTACCCGCTGCTGAGCTATCGGATGACTCAGCAGAAGAGGCAGCAGGAGAAGTAGGAGAGGCTGGGGGTGTAGGTTCATCTCTCAAGCGGAATCTTCCCGGGAAGTCAGCAACATTTGTGGGCACTGAATCAGACTCCGATACCTCCCGGGAGGGCACATACTCACTTCTCGTGGATTGGAAAGCAGCTTTATATGCAGCTTTGATATTCTTCCTCAGTTCCCCAATTGACTTCCGAACTGCTGGGGTCAGTTTAATCTGTCCTCGTCCCCTACCCCGGGAGGACTCTACTCTACCCTTTTGTTTGTCACCGCCTCCTCTAGATTTAACCATTGTCTGCAAGTATAATCAGTTGAAATTTGTTAGTGCAAATACTAGAAGAAGCAGTGCAGAATATCAGTTGACAATGCAAGAACAAAACAGCAGATCGCGGACCGCGAAAAAATGTATTGCTGCCGCGAAGGCTGCACCGCAGACCGCGGAAAATCCATCGCGGCTGCGGAGGTGTGGGACTCAGACTACCCACTCTCTGATTCAGTAGCACCACGGATCGCGGAAAAAGGAACGTGGCCTCGGTAAGTGCACCGCGGACCACGGAAAATCAACCACAGCCGCAGACCCTCAAATGTACCTCTTTGAACTTTATCATCGCGGACCGCGGAAAATCCATCGCGGCCGCGGAGAGTCAGATTAGGGCTCAACACCTAGGGTTTCTAATTTTCATGCATTTTAGCAATATCATCAACATTATCAATCCCACTAGGTGTTCAGTAATGAATTCTAACTATTTTAAACCTAATCTAGTTACTACTACGGAACCCTAAATCAAAATTAAAGAAAAAGGAAGAAGAAGAAGTAAGAACTATTAATTAGAGGCAAATAATTACAAAATTAAAGACTAAGGATTGATTGGAATTACCAGATGTGAGATGAGTGGTGAAAAATGAAGTCTAGTGCTTGTGTCTGTGCAAACTAGGGCGTGGATGAACAATGTTTA
>NW_017694554.1:0-3980 GCF_001879085.1 Nicotiana attenuata
CTTTTCCTTTTATATAATACAAATAGAAAATTATAGTTGCTTTTAGGTTTCCTTTTAAATAATAAATGAGACGAGCTTACGCCAAATAAAACATACAAATTGCGGGGCCTCGATAATTGTTTATGCTAAAATACTTAGACTTCGAGATGGCCCGTTTAGCGAATTTCACGGCCTTCTCCAAAGATAATAACGCGATAGTCTCTTTAGGCACGCAATTTAAATAATTTTACCTCCCTAAATACGCGTGCACATTTATGTGACCCAAATCCAAATCTCAACGGAGTCGAAATGCGTCAAAAGCCACAGGTGCACTGGTGTGACGTGGTTCGAGATACATTTTTACGACGTTGCAATTCTTATCAAAAAGACATAAAATAAAAACGGTTAAAATAAGAGGCACATAGGTTAGAATATGTTTTAAAATCAGATAAAAGCAAATACAACAGTTGAGCGACCGTGCTAGAACCACGGAACCCGGGAATGCCTAATACCTTCTCCCGGGTTAACAGAATTCCTTACTCGGAGTTCTGGTTCGCGGACTGTTAACAGAGTCATAATTTCCTCGGATCGGGATTCAACCGGTGACTTGGGACACCATTAATCTCCCAAGTGGCGACTCTGAATTTTAATAACAAATCCCGCTCCGATTGTCCTTTAAGTGGAAAAACTCCTTACGCCCTCGCGGGTGTAAAAAAAGGGAGGTGTGGCAGCTCTGGCGACTCTGCTGGGGACGAGAACCCAGAACTTTGGTTCAGGGTTCAGAATTCGAGCTTAGATATATTGTTGTATTTGGCTTTATCTGATTTTCCTACATGTTTCATGCTAAATGTGCAAAATGTTGTTTTTTACCGCTTTGATATTATCTGAACTGTATATAAACTGTGCCGAAACCCTTCTCTTCTCACCTCCGGGGATGTGCTTACTGGTTGAGACTCCCTATTCTGTTAGTGTCAATACCCTGAAATAAGAAAGAGGCCGGACAAGTTACTAAGCCGGACGGCCTTTTGGTTCCCGGTACGTAGCCCCCTTCTCGGCTCGAGTTGTCCGCTCGGGTACACAGTCTAGAACATATACCCAGGTTTTGAACATGGAATAACTTGACCCCATGCCGGATCCCTAGTAGGAACGCTTATCTGCATCACGTGCATTTTGACTTAGGGGACTCAGCACAGGGGTTGGGTCCGTCTAGGACAGGTGTACCCGGAATAATGGACCATCCTGCTGCATCCTACTTGTGCATTTATCTGTTTGGGACCCGCATGCTGACCGGCTTTGAATATTTGGAAAAATTGGAAAAACCAAAAGAGAAAATAGCAGTGTAGAGAGTTAATTTCCTATATTAGAAAAGCCAATGTCCAAGTAGTGCCGAAACTCTGCCGGATTTTTGAGAAAATAAGAGAAGTGTTTGATGTCAATGGAAAAGGAAATCAAAAATATTTTTTTAATTATTATAAATAATTTGTTTATGTGCCAATTGAAACGCAAAACAAATAGTTTTTATTTTTAGCAATAGTTCGCGAAAGGAAAAACAAAAGGTTCTTATTTTTCAAGATGTTGAAAAGAAAATACAAAAGAGTTTTGTTTTTGAAAATAGCTAGTTTGTTTGCCCGAACTACACTGGTTTGATTCTCACCGGACGTGAGATACGTAGGCAACCCTCATCGGGTCCAACCTCCCCTCTTTTCAAATAAGCCGAATGTCCCCAAAAGGGCGCTGGAAGGCTGTTTTTGCAAGAACAGCCACCCCGAGTCATTTTTAACGGTTAGCAGGCACAGCCTTAAAATCTTCTTTATGAAGTGCTGAAAGGCCGTATCCGCAATACCGGCTGCTTGTTTAAATTGGAAATTTGAACAGAGATTGTGCCATTTTTCTCTTTTAGGTCAAAATAAGTGATTAAAATCACCTTAAATGTGCAGGATGAGCACGACTCAAAATGAATTATTTTCAATCATGCATAAAATCCCTTTGGAGTTACGTCTGTGGTGGAACGATTTAGGCAGAGAAGGACAAGATGCAGTCAAGAAACACTTGAAAGGGCTTACCGGTTTGCTCGATATCGTGCCTCGGGGAGATATTATTAGGGCACTGGTTACATATTGGGACCCAGCACATAATGTGTTCCATTTTTCGGACTTTGAGCTTACCCCGACATTGGAGGAAATAGCTGGCTACATTGGAAAGGACGAGGTTCCGTTGAGGCACAAGTACTTGGTTGCCCCCAGAGTTGTAGCCGTGCACAGATTTCTAGACTCTTTGAAGATAGTTAGAACTGTCCATAACACAGATCTGGCAAATGGTTTTTGTACTTTGAGCTTCATATATCATCGATATGGCCATATCGGGGGGTTCAGCAACCCAGAAAGTAAGATATATAGCAAAGGAAACCGCCAGAAGTGGGAGAAGCATCGACGTTTCGCCTTCATGTTAGCTTTCCTGGGGCTTTTAGTACTTCCAAGAAAGGATGGGAACATTGACATAAAAATAGCTGGGGTCGTCAGCACGTTAATTACTCAAGCCAAAAGTACACTTGCACCTATGATATTGGCCGACATCTTCCGTGCTCTTACAGCCTGCAAGGCCGGGGAAGCTTTCTTCGAGGGGTGCAGTCTATTGTTGCAAATGTGGATGATCGAGCATCTGTGTCATCGTCCTCAGTTTTTGAGCTACGGTTCTCCAGAAAAAACATGCATAGAAGAGTTTTACACAAGGATTAAAGGGGCCGAATTGCCAGAAGGAGTCACGGGTTGGACAACATATTTTCGGTCCCTCACTGCTAGCCAAATAGAGTGGACACTGGGATGGTTACCCGTTGATGAAATCGTATATATGCCGGCAGCCCGACCACATTTCCTTCTGATGGGGCTTAGAAGCATTCAGCCTTACGCACCGTATCGAGTGTTGAGGCAGCTGGGGAGATGCCAGATAGTACCCAAGGATGATGATCTTAGTTTGCAAGTGGTTGAGATTGGCCCTGATGGCCAGTTTCCTGAAGCAATGGTCCGCCAAGTCTGGAGCGAATGTCAATATTTGACGGCAAACACTTGTGTTCGAGATCGAGCCAAAGGAGAAGTGTCGCCTGATTATCAGGCTTGGTATAGAAGGGACGTTGCATTCGGAAGACCGGCCAAACGACCTCACATCCAGGAATTTGTTGAATCATCACGAGAACAGTGGGCTTGGTTAGCTAAAGAAAATGAATACAGGGCCCGCATAGGAGCATTGGAAAAACAGGTCCAAGACCTCCGATTTGAAAATAGCTTGCAAGCCGCGGCTGATGAAGGTGAGAAAAAACAATTGGCCAAAGAGAATGAAGCCTTGCGAGCCCAAATCCAAAAAATGAAGTTAGAGGCCGATAACCCTGTCAGGAGTGCCAAAGATGCAAAGCTTATAGCAAATCTAAGGCAAAAGGTGAACGACTACAGTTTTGACCGCAACAAGGCAGAAAAGGAATTAGCTGGGGTCCGGAAGCAATTGGCTAAAAATGCAGAAGAACGGGCCCGCATGGTTAAACAGTTAAAAGAAGAATATGACAGTGAGGTCACGGGATTAAAGAAAAAGGTCATTGCCACAGAAAACCGAATGATCAAACAGGCAAAAGAATTCAAAAGTCGAAAGAGAACATTGTTACAAGGCATTAGCACAGCTAGAAATGGACTTACAACAACTCCGAGAACAAACCCAGGCGGCTGAGCAGACTTTGGAGGCTAGGGACCAACAGATAGGGCGGTTGCTTCAAGAGAAAGGAAGAATCAGAGAGAGAATCTTAACCGTTGCTCATTCCATTACCAGGAAATGCCAGATGTGCGAGAACATGACCCGTACCACCTTCTTTGCATCAGTCATGACATTTGTGAAGCAGATAATGAATGATCTAGATAGACTCCAAGGGGAACTTGCATATAGGCCCGCGGCAAGACCGAACGATGTCCCGCAGGCACCAGGAGCTTTAATGTATTCATAGTTGTCTGTGAGTCTGTTAG
>NW_017694555.1:0-3980 GCF_001879085.1 Nicotiana attenuata
TACACCTTGAACTTCTTTACGTTATTTGCTTTAGTTTTAGAAATTATTTCGTGCGATTGATTCATTTGAACCAGAATTTCAGTTGTATTAATGAGACTATAGACTGTATAACTGGACTGTTTGGGACTGTTTTTAACTTGTGGCCTGTTGAACTAACTCAGTGTACTCCTATGAGCATGTGAATTCTGCAGTTAGTAGTTTTAATTTGGTTTAGTTTGTGTTACTAGTGTAGTGTAGTTTGAATTCATGTAATGACTGTTTATTAAACTTGAAGCCAGAGTTGAAATCAGAATGGGGGCCATGTCAGTGTTTAACTTTAGTGTTGGCCCTAATGAGTTGAATTTGAAATTAGGCGTTTTTCATAGTACTGTATCCCTGGGTTAAGACCTCAACATAAGTGTAAATTGCTCTGTTAATTTGTGGAATTCCATAGGTATTTGTAGTAGTTAGATAGCCTAAACACGGTTTGAATATGAAACTGGATTCCAGCCACTAATAATTCGTTAATCTGAGTAGGTTGTATATTGTTCCTGTCATCACAAAAATCAGACCATTTTGAAATAATTTTAACCGCAGTAAGTTTAGATTGAAATTCCGTTTGGTACAAGGCTTGCCGGTAAACTCAAGGCTCAACAGCCTTGTTTTGTTGATTTGGGCCTCAGTGACTTAACGAGTGGCCCAGGCTCATATCAGATTTCAGTGTTCGTTTGGGCCTGGGCCAAGGTCTGTGATTGGCCAATTTTTGGTGTAGACCTGGGTGCAATTTTCCTTTGTTGGGCTATCTCGGAGCCCAATGGTTGGCTTTGGCGCAGAATTATCACTTGGTTTGCTCTGATCCAATAACAAATTAATTAGGACATTTTCTTTTATTATTAGAGACAAATCAAATAGAAAATCGTAGTTGCTTTAGGTTTACCCTTTTAAATAATAAAATGAGATGAGCCTCACTAAACAAAACACATGAATTGTGGGACCCTCGTTAAATGCTTATATTAAAATACTTAGAATTCGGGGCGTGCCATTTAGCAAATTTTACGTCCCTCCGCAATGATAATAACCCGTTAGTCGCTTTTAGGCCCGACATTTAATAATATTACTTTCTTAATCTCGGGTGCACATTCATGTGACCCAAATCCAAATCCCAACGAAGTTGAAACGTGTCAAAAACCACGGGTGCATTTATGTGACGTGGTTCGAGACGTGTTTTCACGACGTTGCAATTCTCTTTAAAAATAATAATAATAAAAACGGTTCAAAGTTCAAAAGCATATAGGTTAAAACATGTTCTAAAGTCAAATAAATAAGCCAAATATGACAGTTAAGCGATCGTGCTAGAACCACGGAACCCGGGAATGCCTAACACCGTCTCCCGGGTTAACAGAATTCCTTATTCGGATCTCTGGTTCGCGGACTGCTAAACAGAGTCAATTTTTCCTCGATTCGCGATTAAACCGGTGACTTGGGACACCATAAATCTTCCAATGGCGACTCTGATTTTTAATAACGAATCCCGTTTCGATTGTCACTTCATGTTGGAAATAACTCCCTTTATTATGCCCTTCACGGGGGTGTAGTAGGAAAAAGGAGGTGTGACAGCTTTGGCGACTCTGCTGGGGATACAAGCCCAGAACTTCGGTTTAGGGTTCAAAATTCGAGCTTAGATATATTGTTGTATTTGGCTTTATCTGATTTTCCTACATGTTTGGGACTAATGTGCAAAATATTGCTTTTTACCGCTTTGATATTATTTGAATTGTATATATAGAGTTATTACGAAACCCTTCTCTTCTCACCTCCGGGGATGTGCTCACTGGTGGAGACTCCCTATTCTGTTAGTTTCATACCTTAAAATAAGAAAGAGGCCGGACAAGTTACTAAGCCGGATGGCCTTTTGGTTCCCGGTACGTAGCCCCCTCCTCGACTCGAGTTGTCAGCTCGGGTGCACAGTCTAGAACATATACCCAGGTTTTGAACCTAGAATAACTTGACCTCATGCCGGATCCCTAGTAGGAACGCTTATTTGCATCACGTGCATATGACTTAGGGGACTCAACACAGGGGTTGGGTCCGTCTAGGACAGGTGTACCCGGAATAATGGACCATCCTGATGCATCCTACTTGTGCATTTATCTGTTTTGGACTCGCATGCTGACCGACTTTGAATATCTGGAAAAATTGAAAAAACAAAAAGGGGAAAAGAGAAAATAACAGTGTAGAGAGTTAATTACCTATATTAGAAAAACCAATGTCCAAGTAGTGCCGAAATTCTGCCGGATTTTTGAGAAAAATGAAAGAAAAAAGAAAAGTATTTTTTTTAGTTTGTTTTGTTTGCCAATGGAAAAGAAAAACAAAAAAAGAGTTTTATTTTCAAATTAGTTTGTTTTATTTGCCACCGAAAAAGAAAATATAAAAAAGAGTCTTGCTTTCAGAAATAGTGTATTTGCCAACAAAAAAAAAGAGTCTAGTTTTCGAAGATAGTTAGTTTTATTTGCCCGAACTACGCTGGTTTGATTCTCACCGGGTGTGAGATACGTAGGCAACCCTCGTCGGGTCCAACCACCCTTTTGGCAAAAATAGCCGAAAATACCAAAATTTTAATTTTCATCAAATAAGTCGGGTGATGCCATTCTTGTTTAAAATAAGCCGAATGCCCCCAAAAGGGCGCCGGAAGGCTGTTTTTGCAAGAACAGCCACCCTGAGTCATTTTTAAAACGGTTTGCGGGCACAGCCTTAAAATCTCCCTTTCGGAAGTGCTGAGAGGCCGAATTTGCAAAACCAAGTTTTTGCTTTCTTAAATAAATTTTTTGAAAAATAGCCACTTTTCTTTTAAGTCACAATAAGTCAGCTTTCTTTAAATAGTCATACTTTTCCTTAGAACTCCTTGTCCAGGATGACCCAGTTGACATTGAAACCTTCTCAGTCTTGCGCAGGCCCGTGGCGATGCCGAGTGATGCCCCGCGGGCCCCAGGGTTTGAAGCTTTGATGTATTCCTAGTTAATCGAGTCTGTATTTTTGTTTTTGAGTCTGTTTTTGTAACTTCCCTTTTGAGAAAAAGAAAAACAAATAGTCTGATAGCTTTTGTAATCGCAGTTGTTATTAATGAAAAATTGAGAAAATTTCCCAAAAATTATTTCCTTATTTTTGCATTTAATTTGCAAGAACTACGCTTGGTCTGATTCATGCGGGGTCATGATACGTAGGCAGTCTCCATAGGATTCGACCATAACCAAAAGAAAAAAAAGGAAAGAAAAGAGAGGAAAAACAACAAAAAGGCAAAAAGAAAAGAAAAGAGCGGAAAAACAAGAAAGAAAAGGAAAAATCGAGAAAGGGAGAGAATAGGAACAAGAGAAGACAAAGGCAAGAGGAAAAGAAGGACAATGGAAAAACAAGGGGGAAGAATGAGAGAAAAGGCATGGCAAATAAAGAAGAAAGAAAGGCCGGGATGACGCAAGCGACCGATCAAAAGCATAATAGGAAATGTTAACTGCTTAGGTGCATTCATTCCCCAAATGTGCGGGTACCAATATGATAAATGCCCTAACGCTAACATGATGGTTTCATTTTGTCATATCATTTCAGACAGGTGGTTGATTTGTGGTTTTTAAAGTAACTCTTCCCTACAACACAAAGGCAAAAGGCAATGGCAGAGAACAACAGAACTGAGTGGGTTGCTACCGGTGCCCGAAAGCAACTGGTTGTACAGGACAACGGGTTGGTGGTAGAGGTAAAGATGTTGAGACAACACATGACAGACATGTATCGGGCATGGATGACTGGGAAGGCACCACCCCCGCCACCACCCAGCCTCCTAGACGCTGTCCTTACCCAAACTCCGGACACAACGCCAGGCGATCCTCCACCCTCTCCATACTTACCCGCTTATCACAGCTTTCCCAGCCACCCTAGTAGCTCCATCACTCGTCGTCCAACTATCTTTTCCCAAAAGTGCCCTCCGGTCACATCCACAGTTCTCAACAATG
>NW_017694556.1:0-3980 GCF_001879085.1 Nicotiana attenuata
TTGTAAGCTCAGCACTTTTACTCCGATTTAGAACTTAAGTAGTATAATTTCTAAAAAGTAGTATTTTGGGCTGAGAACTACTGTTTACTAATGGTCCGAGGGGCTTGTGATGATTTCGGACTGAGTGAGGCTAAGGGCCATATGTGAGGGTATGATGAGTGATATGAGGTCGAGGGCCTGAGTATACTTTCATATGCCACGAGGTGGCTTGAGTGATGTGAGGCCGAGTGCCGAGAGATGATGCCACGAGCTGGCTTGATATAGAGCTTGGATCGTAAGGGCCCCTCCGAAGTCTGCACACCCACAATGAGCGCGGGTACCCATCTGTACTGAGAGTGAGCCGAGGGGCTGATACTGTACTGAGAGTGAGCCCGAGGGGCTGATACTGTTCTGAGTGACTGATACTGTGCCCGAGGGGCGGATTTTTACTTGTTATTTTACCTGTAAATTTACCTGTTTTACTTGTTAAAAGGGATTTTACTTGATTATTTCATTGATTTTACTGTTTTAAGTGATTTTACTGCTTCTGTGTAGATTACTTTATGTTTTCGCATGTTTTCTTGCTTTCAGCCATTAATTATATTTATTACTCACTGGGTCGGAGTACTCACATTACTCCCTACACCGTGGGCGCAAATTCAGGCCTAGCAGGTCCCGCTCCCGAGTGTTGACTCGTCCCAGCTCAGGCGGATCTTCGAGGAGACTTTAGGTAGCTGCCGGCGTTCGCAGCCTGGAGCTCCTCTCTATCTATATCTTTACTTTCCATTCTAGTATTGAGACTCTGTAGTTACATTTTAGAGATTTGTTATCTTAGACGCTCGTGACTTGTGACACCCCAGTTTGGGCTGTGTCGGGATGGTTTCCCCTGTTGTCTATGTTTCCGCGAATTTATTTCTAGTAAATCATACTTTAAACTATTTTGTGATCATTAACTGCTTCAAAGGTGTGTTGTATTGGTTCGGCTGGCCTTGTCTTCACGAGAGGCACCATCACGACCGGGTTCGGGGTTAGGGTCTTGACAAGTTGGTATCAGAGACTAGGTTACTAGATCTCACGAGTCATGAGCGGGTTTAGTAGAGTCTCGCGGATCGGTATGGAGACGTCTGTACTTATCCTCGAGAGGCTGCAGAACCTTTTAGGAAACACTTCATATTCTTGAAATTCTTGTCGTGCGAACTTGTTGATCCGAGGACTAAACTTCTGTTATCCTATTCTCTCATAGATGGTGAGGACGCGAGCTACCGAACGGGGTGGACGACCACCAGTGCCACCCATTGAGGCCACCAAAGGCCGTGAACGCGGTCGTGGTCGTGGCAGAGGCAGAGCAGCGAGGGCAGCACCTATTGATCAACCAACTGCCCCAGCTCCGGATCAGGCTTCAGTAGCACCAGTTCAGGCACCAACTATGCCCATCGTGATCCCGGGCCTACATGAGGCCTTGGCATAGATCTTGACAGTTTGCACTGGCCTGGCTCAGGCAGTTTCAGCCACCACAACAGCAGCCACTTCACAGGCCGGGGGAGACAATCAGACCCCCACTGCTCGCACACCTAAGCAGGTAGTGCAGGGACTACAGACGCCGGAGGAACCTCCAGCCCAGCCGGTTGCACCAGCTCAGGAGTTCATGGTACCAGTTATGCCGGATGATGAGCAGCGTCGTCTTGAGAGGTTTGGTAGACTCCAGCCTCCGTCATTCAGTGGTACTAAGGGCGAGGATGCCCAGGGCATTCTGGATAAGTGTCAACGGATGCTCCGTACAGCAGGGATTCTTGAGTCTAGCGGTATGGCATTTACCACCTTTTAGTTTTCTGGGGCTGCCTTCACTTGGTGGGAGGCATATGAGCGGCGTAGGCCGGTTGGTGTAGCGCACCTTACTATGCAGCAGTTCTCCACTCTCTTCTTGGAGAAGTATGTACCGCAGTCCCGCAGAGAGGAGCTGCATAGACAGTTTGAGTGGTTGAGACAAGGGGATATGACTGTGTCACAGTACGAGTCGAGGTTTTCTGAGTTGGCTCGTCATGCCGTTTGGATGGTTCCGACTGATCGTGAGAGGATCAGGAGATTTGATTATGGCCTTAACTACCATCTCCGTATTCTTATGACCAGAGAGAGAGTATTGGGTGCTACGTTCGAGGAGGTGGTTGATATTGCTCGCGAGATTGAGACGGTTCGCCGTCAGGATCGAGAGGAGAGGGAGGCCAAGAGGCCTCGAGGATCGGGCAGTTAGAGTGGTGCTCCTTCGAGGGGCCAGTTCCAGCATAGTAGACGACATTCTTTCAGGCCTGCTCAGTCAGCCCGTCTAGAGTATCGCGGGGCATCTTCAGGTCATGGTTATCATGGATCTCAGTAGGGCCAGCCTTCACTCAGCGCCCTCCCAGCTCAGAGTTCATCTCCTGCCCCGTCAGCTCAGGGTTCTTCTATGCCAAGTGCATCAGCTAGTCACTCCGGTGCGAGGGGTTCCCTTCATTCCCCTTCTCCAGCACCTGGGAGTTGTTTTGAGTGTGGAGAGTTTGGGCATGTGTAGAGGCAGTTTCTTCGCCGTGTTGCTAGCTCGTCTCAGCAGAGGGGTCAGCACTCGACTTCTGCTCCAATTACTTCACCACCCGCCCATCCAGCTAGGGGTGGAGGTCAGGCAGCCAGGGGTTGCCCCAGAGGGGGAGGTCGATCAGGCGGCGGCCAAGCCCTTTTTTATGCTATGCCAGGCAGATCCGATGTCATTGCCTCTGATGCTGTCATTTTAGGTATTATTTCAGTTTGCCACGGAGATGCCTCTGTATTATTTGATCCCGGTTCCACCTTTTCTTATGTGTCTTCGTACTTTGCTCGTTATTTGGGTATGCCCCGGGAGTTTCTTGCTTTACATGTTCATGTATCTACCTCGGTGGGCGATACTGTTGTTGTAGACCGTGTGTACCGGTCATGTGCGGTGACTATTGGGGGTCTGGAGACCCGAGTTGATCTTTTATTACTGAGTATGGTGGATTTCGATGTCATTTTGGGCATGGATTGGTTATCTCCGTGTCGTGCTATTCTAGACTGCCATGCTAAGACAATCACTTTGGCTATGCCGGGTGTACCGCAGATCGAGTGGCGTGGTGTGATTGATCATGTCCTTAGTAGAGTGATCTCTTTCTTGAAAGCCCAACGTATGGTTGGGAAGGGTTGCCTTTCATATTTGGCGTTTGTGAGAGATGTTGGGGCTGAGACTCCTAGTATTGATTCTGTTCCAGTTGTGAGGGATTTTCCCGATATTTTTCCTGCAGACCTGCCGGGCATGCCACCGGACAGGGATATTAATTTTGGTATTGACCTAGTGCCGGGCACTCAGCCCATTTCTATTCTGCCGTATCGTATGGCACCAGTAGAGTTGAAAGAATTGAAGGAGCAATTTCAGGAACTCCTAGATAAGGGTTTCATTCGGCCTAGTGTGTCGTCTTGGGGTGCGCCGGTTCTGTTTGTGAAGAAGAAGGATGGCACAATGAGAATGTGCATCGATTATAGGCAATTGAACAAGGTAACCATTAAGAACAAATATACTTTGCCTCGCATTGATGATTTATTCGACCAACTTCAGGGAGCGAGTGTGTTCTCCAAGATTGATCTCCGTTCAGGTTATCACCAGTTGAAGATCACGGATTCAGATATTCTCAAGACAGCCTTCAGGACCAGATATGGTCACTATGAGTTCCTGGTTATGTCTTTTGGGCTGACCAATGCCCCAGCAGCGTTCATGCATCTGATGAACAGCGTGTTCCGGCCTTATCTTGATTTGTTTGTTATAGTATTCATTGATGATATTCTGGTATATTCGCGTAGTCAGGAGGAGCACACGGAGCATTTGAGGCTTGTGTTGCAGAGATTGAGGGAGGAGAAGCTTTATGCAAAGTTCTCCAAGTGTGAGTTTTGGCTCAGGTCAGTGGCATTCTTGGGACACATGGTGTCCAGTGAGGGGATTCAGGTTGATCCAAAGAAGATAGAGT
>NW_017694557.1:0-3978 GCF_001879085.1 Nicotiana attenuata
TGGGTAGTCTTGCTTATACTTCCGGTCAGCCAGACGACGCTTGCTTTGGATATTCAGGCCGTTGGCCAATCGATTTGTGAGGTTGGACATTTCTGATCCTAGCAAAGTGTTAGCTTGTACGGTCGCTCGTTCTTCATTATTGGAGCGTATCCGTGATCAGCAGTTTGATGATCCACATTTGTGTGTCCTGAGAGACACGGTGCCGCGTGGGGTGCCACGAAGGTGACCTTAGATGATGATGGTATTTTGAGATTGCAGGGGCGAGTTTGTGTGCCCAATGTCGACAGGATTCGAGAGTTGATCTTAGCGGAGGCCCATAGTTCTCGGTATTCTATTCACCCGGGCGCCGCGAAGATGTATCAGGACTTGCGGCAGCATTATTGGTGGCGTAGGATGAAGAAAGATATTGTTGCATATGTGGCTCGATGTCTGAACTGTCAGCAGGTTAAGTATGAGCATCAGAGGCCTGGTGGTTTGTTTCAGAGGATTGAGCTTCCCGAGTGGAAGTGGGAGAGGATTACCATGGATTTCGTTACTGGACTTCCGATGACTCGGAAGAGGTTTGATGCTATTTGGGTCATTATTGATAGGCTGACCAAGTCAGCACATTTTATTCCGATTGCAGCCACTTATTCATCGGAGAGGTTAGTTGAGATCTACATCCGAGAGATTGTTCGCCTTCATGGGGTGCCGGTATCTATCATTTCGGACCGGGGTACGCAGTTTACCTCGCGCTTTTGGAGAGCAGTTCAGCAGGAGTTGAGCACCCAGGTTCAGTTGAGCACAGCGTTCCACCCTCAGACGGACGGCCAGTCCGAGAGGACTATTCAGATATTGGAGGATATGCTCCGAGCCTGTGTCATTGATTTTGGAGGCTCGTGGGACCAGTTTTTGCCTTTAGCAGAGTTCGCCTATAACAACAGTTACCAGTCCAGCATTCAGATGGCTCCATATGAGGCGTTATATGGTAGGCGATGTCGGTCTCCAGTCGGTTGGTTTGATCCGGGAGAGGCTCGGTTATTGGGTACAGATTTAGTTCAGGAGGCCTTGGATAAGGTCAAGATCATTCAGGAAAGGCTTTGTTCGGCTCAGTCGCGGCAAAAGAGCTATGCGGATCGTAAGGTTTGAGATGTAGCTTTCATGGTTGGTGAGCGAGTATTGCTCCGTGTATCACCTATGAAGGGCGTGATGAGATTTGGGAAGAAGGGCAAGCTTAGCCCTAGGTTTATTGGCCCATTTGAGATTCTCGATCGTGTGGGAGAGGTGGCCTACAAACTTGCCTTACCGCGCAGCTTGTCAGTCGTGCATCCAGTGTTTTATGTGTCCATGCTTCGGAGGTATCACGGCGATCCAGCCCACGTATTAGATTTCAGCACTGTCCAGTTGGACAAGGATCTGTCTTATGAGGAGGAGCCGGTAGCTATTCTAGACCGGCAGGTTCGACAGTTGAGGTCGAAGAGTTTTCCTTCAGTGCGTGTCCAGTGGAGAGTCAGCCTCCTGAGGCATCGACCTGGGAGTCCGAGTCTGATATGCGGAGCCGTTATCCTCATCTATTTCCCGACTCAGGTACTTCTTTCTTTTGTCCGTTTGAGGACGAACGGTTGTTTTAGAGGTGGAGAATGTGACGACCCAAAGGGTCATCACCGGTTTTCTCTCTTTTTCCGTGCTTCCGAGGCCTTGAAAACCTCACTTTTAGTTGCCTCGATTTTCGTGCGCAGTTCGGGCGCGTAGCCGGAAAGCTTTTATGTTGAAACATGTGAATTCTGTGAAAAATTTGAAGAATTATGATATTAATATGATTAAAGTTGACTTCGGTCAACATTTTTGGTAAATGGACCCGGACCCGTGATTTGACGGTCCCGAAGGGTCCGTAGAAAAATATGGGACTCGGGCATGTGCCCGGAGTCGAAATCCGAGGTCTAGAACCCGAGAAAAGAATTTTTCTGTGAAATTGTTTTTCTGAAATTATTTAGGAAAATGGAAATGAAAATTGATTAAAAGACTGTGGTATCGGGCTCGTATTTTGGTTCCGATGCCCGGAACAAGTCTTAAATATGTGCTAAGCGCTTTCTGTAAAGTTTGGTCGAAATCGGACGTCGTTTGACATGTTTCGGACCTAAATATCTAAAATTTGAAGTTTATGAAGTTTGATGAAAAAGTGATGATTTTGAGGTTTGATTCCTCGTTTTTGATGTTATGTTGGCGATTTGATCGCATGGTTAAGTTCGTACGATATTTTTGAGTTAGTGTGTGTGTTTGGTTAGGAGCCCCGAGGGCTCGGGAGTGTTTCGGAGGTGTGTCGGGGTGTTTTAGAACTTAAAATAGTTGCAGAAGTTTTCAGTTCTGGTATGCTGCTATCCAGTGCTATGCGATCGCATAGGCTTCCCCGCGATCGCGTAGAGTTAAAATTCCAGGTACCCCTTTTGTTCAATACGATCGCATGTAGTCTCATGCGATCGCGTAGAGCAGCCACCCTTCGTTCAATGCGATGGCATTACTTCCTCGCGATCGCATAGTATAAAAGCCAAAAATCTGGAATGGGGTCTGTTTCTTATATGCGTTCGCAGTAGTCAAATTTCCTGACCCTATGCGATCGCAAACCGTATTCCGCGATCGCATAGGGCATTTTTGCCCAGTGATTTTAAATACACCAAAACAGAACAGTGACGGGATTTAGTCCATATTTCACACGAGTCCTTCTTCTCCACAGCTCTTGAGCGAATTTTTGAGCACTTCTTCACCAAAGCTTCTTGGGTAAGTAAATTCCCACTCATTTCCTTCATCTTACTTCATTAATTAATGAGTTTCTAAACCTAAATCATGTAATCTTGGGTTGAAATTGGGGGAAAAGGGTAGAGTTAGGGCTTTTCGATTTTCTTTGATTTAGACCTCGTTTCGGGGTCGAATTTGAAAACAAATTGTATATCCGGGCTCGTGGGGGAATGGGTAACATGGAATTGGTTCGAACCTCGTGTTTTGACCAAGCGGGCCCGGGGTCGAATTTTGGTATTTTTGGAAGAATGCTAGGAAATTCATATCTAGGCTATGGGATGTTACCATTGAGTCTTTATTAATATTATTGAATTAATTATGCCTAGATACCATTGTTTCGGAGTCGGATTGTAGAGGAAAGGTGGTATTGGAGAGTTGATTGCTATTCTCGGACCGAGGTAAGTGTTTGTTCTAACTTTGGCTTGAGGGAATAGGACTAGGATGTTATTTGCTATCTGCTAAATGTGTAGTACGGTGTATAGGCATGGTGACGGTTATCTATGCACCGGAGTCTAGCATGACCGTGAGTCCTAATTGTGTTTGATTCGGATTTTTGTGATACATCTTCCTTGTTTAATTGATAAGTTTCATATAATGTGAATGGTTGAGGAAGAAATGTGATTGGTATATTATTGGAGCGTTGGCTCGAACTGGAAATTGATAATTGAGAAAGAAGTGACTAAAAGAGGAAGTGTTGTGATTATTCCCTTGCCGGGACGCGTAGTCTATTATTGTTGTTGCTCCCTTGCCGGGATTAAGCATTATATGTGTTCTCCCTTGCCGGGATATTTGGGCTGTTGGTTGTACCCTTGCCGGGTTAAATCGTTATGTTGTTGAATTCCCTTATTGGGGCCTTCTCTAGAAAGATTATATGTATTATAAATTATGAAATGGGATCGTGTGGCGCGCCGTCCACTTATGAATTATGAAATGGGATCGTGTGGCACGCCGTCCACCTATGAATTATGAAATGGGATCGTGTGGCGCGCCGACCACTTATAAATATATACTATGGGATCGTGTGGCACGCCAACCACTTATATGAGTCACAGTATTGATGTAGTTTCGTTATTATATCCGTTGATTTGTTTTCACTGTATTCCCCCGAGCATGCCCCTTCCTAGTTTTATTTGATGTTTTCTATTGTTATTTCCGTTGCCTTTGTGTGTGTGTGTGTGTGTGTGTGTGTGTATATATATATATATA
>NW_017694558.1:0-3978 GCF_001879085.1 Nicotiana attenuata
CATAAGAACATCCATCATACTCGGAGAAATACTCCGCAGTCCACGACTCAATAGACTGAGTGCCCTCCAGGCATATATTCTCAAATCAATGATATTATCACAACCTTCATACTTGGTTTAAGTCTTTAATCAATCATGTGACTACCTGCCACACTTATATAATCTTCCTGTGGGACACACTCCCACAACTTACCACAACAATTAACTGGGTCGTACCTCCAAACCACCGGCCGCACTAATGCTGAAAAGCGATCAAGAATCATTAACCAGGATGCAAAGCCCTTTTTACAAAACACCGATCTCAGGTGACGCTGATGACAAAACCAACTTACCTTAAACATCGAAACTCCTTTCCTGCTCATCCGAGCTCGTGACATCCTTGTCAACACCGAACTGCTACCTTGATCTTCACTTCAAATTCCATACCCCTCACTGCACTTAACATGCCAATATACGATAGAACTCGTTTTTCATCATAGCTTCGGAACCACTGTTAGATTAACACTTCATCATATAAAACATTCCACTTAACTCACTTCAGGAGGACCTTAGCAACACACAAGTGAATTCTCATGACCGTAGAATATGTAAATCTCTAAGTAGTGGTCTAAACCACCATAGCCCTTCCAGGGTCCACCTCCATATAACAGGCCATAACGGTAGAATACTTTCTGAATAACACTAACTACGGCGGCCGACAAGCCTCGCACGCACCGTCACAATTCACTTGCATAACTTGATCGCGCTGAAAGGACTGATCATTACCAGCAACATGCCAATTCGACTATGGCTAACTAACCCCTCTTCTTCCAATTTGTCCTTGATTGCCATAGAAACAATGATAACCCCATTCAACACTTAACACACTCCATCCACACTCATCCTGAGTGACCCTGAATCACAAGACCATGCTGTCTCAAATCCCACGAACCATTCCGTACCTCCCATTGCTACATCGCAAGTCAAAATATCATAGAACATTATGTGCCTCTTCTCATAGGCTGCATCAAGCTTGATGCTTAACCGTACCTATAGGCTCGAAATCATTAGGCATCGCACTTTCACTTTTGAGTTCACTAGGACCGTTGCTGAGAGCCACCCACTCTGACTTGGCCCCGAATTTAATAAACTCCATGAATCTTCTATCACATGAATACCCTCTCAATGAAGAACCCGGCCGAATCACTTCCCTTGGAACCCGCATCTATACAAAGCACGAATCCTGAATCCCTTCCGAATCTGAACATGAACCAATAAGGCCAACCATAGCACACCTTTAACAATTCCTTTGCTCAAATACCACTTATGTTCTTTTCCCATAGCTGGAGTAACCCATCAATATGGTAATAACCAGAAACCTCGCAAGTAGTTAACCATGCAACCCAATCATAGGCGGTGGGACTCTCCCACTTAGCTTGAAGCCATTATTACACAACTCTGGCATTCACCAGGACTCTTTATCTCTTATTGACATAACCTTGCGCAATCAACCGCCAAAATTCTCGGAATCTTATTGTAAAACCCCTTTTTATACTCTGAATCATCAACAACATTTGCACGACCGACATCTTCGCTGTATAACCACTAGAATTCTTCGCAGAAGCCTCGCCAACCACGCGGCCGCTAACCTACTCACAGGAATAACCCACCTGTAGAAATCACTCCCCGACATCTTCGAACGTTGCTGTACGGGGTACAATCACTACGACATCAATAACCCATCCTGAGTCCGAGCTCACTCTCCAGCTGCACAAGTCCATTCACCCCTCGTGGACATCAATTAAACGTGCGGCAACATTCTTCCAGTTCAAAGCTATGTTGTATCCTTCTTCTTTTCTAGCAGCTCCTTCCCGTTATATCAAATCTCCTGCCGCATAATAGCCCATGCTCAGAATTAAATCTGTAGACCTCAATCACCAAATCACTAAAATTCCCAAGTCATCCCCGACTCTCCTTAAGGCGCATAGTCATCCTACCCTAATGTCCATATGCAACTCCGCCACTCTCCCACTTTGGTGGAACTCATCCCTTTAATCGACTACTCGACCCTTGGCCTCTTATACTCGGCCTTCTAGAAATTTTAGCCACCGCCTGACACTTTCCACATGCCTTTCCTCATCCTTTGCTGCTCAGATGCTGCCTTAAATAAAATCTATCTTCGTGGAACTTGAACCCACAATTGTTGCTAACTTTAAACCATTCCGAAGGTCATCTTTCTCGAACCGTCAACATTAGAAATACTGATTCAATCCTAAACCACCGCACCCTGCGATAATCTAACAGTTGTATCTCCAATACCGTTTCACAATATCTTACCCCGAAAGGCGAATTGTGGAAGATCATAACACCAATAAACTTAGTACGTTCAATTAGGACAACGACACCCCAACATAGAAGAAAGCTCCACCACGCTTGCAAATACCAAGTCTCATTACTCCACCAGCCCACATCTGACCATTCTTAGTCCGATTGCCTTTCCCCTGCCGGGAATAAAATACTGAATCTCTTGATTATGCACTGAGTAAACCTCCCTTCAAGTCATTCACTGCCCCGACACGTAGGCATACGTCCTACCATCATATCAATACTGCGGAACATCGTTCGTAAGCATCATGGCAGCTTGTGCCTAGCCTCAGAGCCCTCAGAAGTACCGCTACCGGGCTGAAACAATAAAATATCCTTCTACAAAGCGACGACAATAATCCGATCAGCTATACCGGGAGAAACATCCCGTATCACATCTGTAGTACCATTACGGTTCTTCAATTCTCGATTTATAACAAGTGGTTCGCGTCGCGTAAGATTAAGTAGGAATGAATTAAAGGCATACGCCTCCAATGATCAAATCGCACGATAAGGAATCAAGAAGGGAAGTACTCCTAACGGTCCTGCAGCCTCCCGAGGATAAGTACAGACGTCTCCGTACCGATCCGTGAGACTCTACTAGACTTGTTCATGACTCGTGAGACCCTAGGAACCTAGTGCTCTGATACCATGTTGTCACGACCCAAAATCCACTAAGGGTCGTGATGGCGCCGGACACTGCTGTCAGGCAAGCCAACTAAAATACTTAATTAGATTCCAATTTAGACAATTTTGAAAACCCAGATTTTCCTTCTAATTTCATAAGTAAAGAGACAACTGCTTCAATTCAAATTAAATAATAAGCAATTAATACAAAATATTTCAAAACCATCCCAGAACTCGGTGTCACAAGTGCATGAGCAATTTCTAAGAAATAATAAAATACAACATCCGTCCGAAATACAGTGGATAGAAAGTAAATACAATATACTGGAAGGGACTATACTAGCTGCGGGCCGCCTCGAATAATGCAACTCACCTAGTCCCCAAATCATCCGTGCTGCTACGCCCAGTAGGCCACTAGAGTTACATATACCTGTGCAACAAAAATGCGCAGAAGTGTAGTATGAGTACGAAAACAATGTGTACTCAATGAGTATCCCGTCTAATCTCGAAGAATTAGAGACGAGATGGTCGACTTCGACACTTACTAGTGGTCCAATAATGATGTCAATAATTCATTAAAATTCGTGGACTCTTTTAAACATGATTTTTAATCCAATAGGAGGAAACAAGTAAACAATTATTTGTTTTATAGGAAGTTTCCCAAAATTTCCTTTTCATTATTTATCCAAATATTCTCAAGCCATGAAGAGGCAATAACAACTTCAATAAGTTCAAGGCAGCAATACAAGCATGCGCAAATCATGCCGAGGCGTACGGCCCGCTCCAACAGAAAATAAACTGTGCACTGCTGAGGGTCGAACGGCGCGAACCACAGATGCATCTATTACCCCGCTCGCGAACTATCCATGCGACGCGGTCAACATGAAATAAACAATCCCCCTGCTCACGAATCATATGTGCGACGCAGGTACACATAGAAATACATGCTCAAATAGCCAATTAAGAATTTATCGGGGAATATTTATTCAAATAAAAGCCACTTTCTCT
>NW_017694559.1:0-3978 GCF_001879085.1 Nicotiana attenuata
GCAAGACAATGCAGGATGGAGACAGTGCTTAGTCTCGAAAGGCAGAAAGGTAGCCTTATGCAATGCAGATAATGCAGATGGAGACAGTGCTTAGTCTCGAAGGCAGAAAGGTAGCCTTATGCAATGCGAGAATGTAAAAGGACGAGTAGTAGTGAGACTTCTTAGCTAATAGCTGATATTGTGACTGCTGGGGAGGTTGTGTATGGATAGCAATTACAAACAAGTGATGATTCTGAGAGGTTGCGTTCTTGAGAAAGTATGCGTGCATAAATATACCTGACGATATTGTTAGTCTGGTGCCTGCATCCAAAGAAAAATCGTGAGTTTTGTAAGGGGGAAAGGCTAGTTCGCTTTCCCCTGGCTTCCGGCGTTGCGTATCATTGGGGTAGCGTTGCTAAACAGCAGCAATTCGAACAATAGGTATGCATGATTTAGTAATTATAACGTAAGCAGAAAATAATTTTCTTTAGATGAACCAACGACTGCGACGTGGTTCAAGGCATTGCAACCTTTCTTGCTCCGGAATTTTGAGGGTCCTCCTCAAAATTCTGCCCCAGTTTACTGGGCTGGCGCTTCTGACGGTTGCGCTGAACGGCTAAAAAAAAATCAACTTCGGAATTTTGAGGGTCCTCCTCAAAATTCTGCCCCAGTTTACTGAGGTGATATTCCTGGCGATGAATGGCTGAAAACTAACTTCGGAATTTTGAGGGTCCTTCTCAAAATTCTGCCCCAGTTCCAATAGCAGGGAGGAAAAATGGAATTATTACTAAACGGGAATCAGGTCAAGCGTAGTTCAAATTACATCATCATAAGAAATCATAAGTGGTTACACATAGTATCGTTTCACTGCATCTGAATTGATTGGCTTTGGCCAAACTTCTCCGTCCATTTCTGCAAGAATAAAGGCTCATCCAGTTAGAACCCGGTGAACCATGTACGGACCTTGCCAGTTGGGAGAGAATTTCCCCTTGGCTTCATCTTGATGTGGGAATATTTTCTTCAACACCAGCTGCCCCGGTGTAAACTTCCTTGGCTTAACTCTTTTGTTGAAGGCTCTGGACATTCTGTTCTGATAAAACTGACCGCGGCAAACTGCATTCATCCTTTTCCCATCTATAAGGGCTAACTGCTCGTAGCGACCTTTTACCCATTCTGCGTCGTCCAACTCTGCTTCTTGTATGATCCTCAAAGAGGGGATCTCTACCTCGGCGGGGATGACCGCCTCTGTACCATAAACCAGCATGTAGGGAGTTGCTCCGGTCGATGTGCGGACCGTGGTGGGGTATCCCAGTAGGGCAAATGATAATTTCTCATGCCATTGTTTGTGACTTTCGACCATCTTCCTTAATATCTTCTTGATATTCTTGTTGGTTGCCTCTACAACTCCATTCATCTGAGGCCTGTAGGCTGTAGAATTCTTGTGTTTGATCTTGAATGACTCGCGTATGGCTTTCATCAAGTCGCTGTTGAGATTGGAACCATTATCAGTGATGATCTATTCTAGAATCCCGAATCGGCAAACAATACGGTCACGGACGAAATCTGCCACAACTTTCTTAGTCACTGCCCTGTATGACGCAGCTTCAACCCATTTGGTAAAATAATCAATTGCCACCAGGATAAACCTATGCCCGTTTGATGCGGCAGGCTCAATAGGTCCAATAACATCCATTCCCCAGGCGGCGAATGGCCATGGTGAGCTTGTTGCAGTAAGCTCGTTTGGAGGCACCTTTATCATGTCTGCATGTATCTGACAGCGATGGCATTTGCGAACATACTGGATACAGTCTGTTTCCATAGTCATCCAAAAATATCCTGCTCGGAGTATCTTCTTTGCTAGGACAAAGCCATTCATGTGCGGCCCGCAGGTCCCTGCGTGCACTTCGTCCAATAGTGTGGATGCTTCTTTTGCTTCGACACACCTTAGTAAACCCAAATCGGGAGTCCTCCTATACATGATTCCCCCACTGTGAAAGAAGTTGTTGGATAATCTCCGAAGTGTGCATTTTTGAGTGGCGTTGGCAAGTTCTGGATATTCACCTGTTGTCAAGTACTCCTTGATGTCGTGGAACCATGGTTTTCCGTCCGCTTCTTCCTCAACGTGAGCACAATAAGCTGGCTGATCATTGATCTTTACTGGGATGGGATCAATGAAATTTGTGTCTGGATGCTGGATCATGGATGATAAAGTAGCTAGTGCGTCAGCGAACTCGTTTTGGACCCTGGGGACATGTTGAAATTCCGTTTCTGTGAATCTTTTCCTTAACTCCTGTATGTGATGCAAGTAGGGGAGTATCTTGGAGTTCTTGGTTGCCCATTCTTCTCGAACCTGATGTATGAGCAAGTCTGAATCCCCGATCACTAGCAGCTCCTGAATGTTCATGTCAATGGCCATCTTGAGCCCTAGGATGCAGGCTTCGTATTCGGCCATGTTGTTGGTGCAAGGTAATCTGAGCCTGGCGGATACCGGGTAGTGCTAGCCGGTTTCTGATACTAGGACTGCTCCTATGCCAACTCCTTTGAAATTTGCAGCTCCATCGAAAAACAACCTCCAACCCTCGTAGGATTGTGCAAGTTCTTCTCCTACAAAGGACACTTCTTCATCAGGAAAATACGTTTTCAGGGGTTCGTATTCTCCGCCGACAGGATTCTCAGCAAGGTGGTCTGCTATGGCTTGGCCCTTGATCGCTTTCTGAGTTACGTAAACAAGTCAAATTCACTTAGCAGGATTTGCCACTTGGCGAGCTTGCCAGTGGGCATGGGCTTCTGGAAGATATACTTCAGCGGGTCCATCCTTGATATGAGATAAGTAGTGTAGGCGCAGAAATAATGCCTCAATTTCTGAGCTACCCAAGTCAGAGCACAACAGGTGCGCTCCAATAAAGAATACCGGGTCTCGTACGGGGTGAACTTCTTACTGAGATAGTAGATGGCTTGCTCCTTTCTCCCCATTTCATCATGTTGTCCCAGAACACAACCGAACGCTCCATCCAAAATCGCAAGATAAAGCAATAGACGCTTTCCTGGCTCGGGCGGAACCAAGACTGGCGGCGTTGACAGGTATTCCTTGATTCAATCAAAGGCTTTCTGACAATCTTCAGTCCACTTAGTAGCAGCGTCTTTCTTCAACATCTTAAAGATGGGTTCACAAATGACTGTGGACTGAGCTATGAACCGGCTGATATAGTTGAGCCTCCCCAGGAAACTCATTACGTCCTTCTTGTTCTTTGGCGGTGGAAATTCTTGAATGGCTTTGACCTTTGATGGGTCCAATTCTATTCCTCGACGACTCACGATGAAACCTAGTAATTTTCTAGCAGAAACCCCGAATGCACACTTGGCGGGATTCAGTTTCAGATTGTACTTCCTCAATCTTTTGAAGAACTTTCTCAGGTCTTCCATATGATCAGTGGCTTTCTTGGATTTGATGATGACATCGTTCACATATACTTCAATCTCCTTGTGTATCATGTCGTGAAAGATAGTAGTCATGGCTCTCATATAGGTGGCGCCATCATTCTTCAACCGAAATGGCATCATTTTGTAACAATACATTCCCCACGGCGTGATGAAAGCCGTTTTCTCTGCATCTTCCTCGTCCATCCATATCTGATGATATCTGGCGAAACAATCAACAAAGGACTGCAACTCATTCTTGGCGCAGTTGTCGATAAGAATGTGTATGTTCGGCAAGGGGAAGTCATCTTTGGGACTGGCCCGGTTAAGATCCCAGTAGTCGACACAAACTCTAACTTTCCCATCTTTCTTTGGTACTGGCACAATGTTGGCTAACCATGTCGGATACTCTACCACTCTGATAACCTTATCTTTGACTTGCTTAGTAACCTCTTCTTTGATTTTCAAACTCATGTCGGGTTTGGATTTCCTGAGCTTCTGTTTTACCGGCGAACAAGCTGGATCTGTTGGCAGTTTGTGAGCTACAATGGACGTGCTGAGACCAGTCATATCATCATACGA
>NW_017694560.1:0-3977 GCF_001879085.1 Nicotiana attenuata
AATTTTCTGTCTACATTCATTGTATGCATTCTGTTATTCGTTGCCTTATTTTTCTGCCTATTTTGTGAAGGTTTACCTAAAACTAGGGTTCGAAACTTTTACTGATTTTTCGATACTCTTTCCTTTCTCATATAGGACTAATATTTTTCTTATTTCTGTTCAATCTACCATGTTTCCTTTATTTCTTTACCTTATTTTGCCTTGAAACTGATTTCTAATTGATTCCATATGATATTTTCCTTATTCTAAGTGTTACTCGCCTAATTACACGGCATTATTCCCTGATAATTTACTGAACTCTGTATTATCGGTCCTAAAACTAGACTTCAACTGATTCTGGGTTTAATTTCTTTCCTTATTCGTGTATGTTTGATTTCTTCACTTATTTGTTTGCCTAATGAGTACTATTTAAACCCTTTCCCCTCTCTCCTTTGGACAAGACTTGAACTGGATAGACTCTCACTAAAATTTAAAGTTTCTGGTTCTATACTCTCTCTGTTCTCTCGCTTACTACTGGTCTTGGCCGGCTGAAAGCCAAGGCCAAACATTCTGGACTCTCAACTTCGTGGTATTATTCTGATTCTGCTCGTTTAACCGGTGAGTGACTATCCTTTCTCTAACCATTTTTATTTGTTCCTGATATGTGTTTATAATCCAGCATGTCTGAAATCCCTCTCTAAGCATGATTCTGTTTGTCTACATGCTTTTCTTTTAATCATATAGTTAACACTATTAATGTAGATTAGTTATTTTGAATAATATGAATCCTCCTAAGAA
Organism: Nicotiana attenuata; assembly: GCF_001879085.1. Classification (NCBI taxonomy): domain Eukaryota; kingdom Viridiplantae; phylum Streptophyta; class Magnoliopsida; order Solanales; family Solanaceae; genus Nicotiana; species Nicotiana attenuata. The sequence continues at coordinate 778 of NW_017694560.1, forward strand.
AATATGCTCAATCTGCCTCCTGTATGTTCTAAACTTATTCTGAATTTGAGCACCTTTAGGACAATGTTAGAAGGTTAAGTAGTCAATCACTCTTAAGCCTTTGAACTTGTATTGTCATTAGGATTTTTGTTCTGTCGTTTATATGTTTGATAGTCTGATTTCTAACGTGTCTGAAATTCATGTTAGTGTTCTGATTGTTTGGTTGTCCTAAATACTAGCATTGAATACCTAGCTTAACTAGACTGTTAACTGGACTTCAACTCATTTGAACTGTGTGTTTGAGCATGAACCTTGATTGTTTTCTGGGTGCAATTCTGTCTACAGGTTCCATGTCTTAAACTTTTTTTTCTTCTGAAATCAAAACTATTTAATTCTGTCTCTCTTTATATGTTGTGCTCTTTAAAATTTTCCACTCCGAGTCCCTTAGGTTCTATCCTCCACCACCCAGTGTGAGCACTGCTCAGGGTCCATGTGGGACTCTTGTGAACTCTGACGCACTGGGAACTGGTTCCTAATCTCTTTTAAAACATTTCTAAGTATGTGATTCTGGTGTGAGCATTGTCCTGGGTCCCTGAGGCCCTTGGGAACTTTGACACATTGGAAACCTGGTTCTACATGTGTTATGGGTGAGACATTCGTATTTGACTATGTTGTACCTATGAAATAAGCTTCAAAGTTGATTGGCTTGAAGGCCTGGTTCCCAAGTTTATTTGGGCCTAACGAAGGCTCCCTATAGTGTATTTTATTACTGTTATGTAATTCATTCATTATTTGGTCTATAATAACTTTGTAATAAACAGATTCTGGGATATTTAGTAAAATCGGGGGGGGGGGGGATTTCTTATTTCCCTTTATTAAACTGGGTAGAAGTATGCCTATAGGGATTCTTCTATGCTATTAATTCTGCTCATTTGTCAAAACTGTTAAGTTCTAAATGTGTTTTAGAAATCCTGCCTATAGGACACATCAATATGTGTTACCAATCATGCCTATAGGACCCTAATGTTTGATTCAATTGTTTGCTGGTAATGTGTACAATTTCTGCCCTTGTGCTGCTTGATAGATATCATGCCTATAGGATTAAAATCAGTTTCAGACCTAGAGATATCATGCCTATAGGATTTAAATCAATCCAGTAATAGATATCATGCCTATAGGATTAAAGGGAAATACAAGACTTTGAAACATGTCTATGAAGCTATAGTCAGTGTGCATCTAGAAATCATGCCCATAGGGTTAAAACCATTTCGACATTAGATATCACGCCTACAGAATTTTACTAATTGGTTCTGAATACAATCACCACTATCAATAACTTAGACAATATGCATATAGCACTTAATAATAATTTTGGATTCTGTAAGCGTGATGCATTACTGTTTGAAGTACCCAGACGATATTCATTAAAATCAGTAGGCAAATAATAGCTTCTAATACTCGCCCCAATGAAACTGCTTCCATATAACAATGCTCGCCTATGTCCCACATAGATATCCTGCCTATAGGATTTTAAGATCGATACAGATTGTCAATTAATTGCGTTAGTTTGCTGTTTATGTGCGGAGGTTAACACGAGCCCATATTTGCTTTGTATTTGCGAGTCCTAACATGTTTGTTTGTCGTCTAGTCTTTTACAATTTGAGCAACCTAGGCTTAGTCTAGAACTATCCCAAATATAGGTCCTAATACCTCCAGGGCCATAGGTAAGGGACGGGTAGTGCACGCATAGGAACCGAACCAGAATCAATTAGAGCGCTTTAGGTAACAACTTATAGATAGTAATCGCGTAGCAGGAGATGATAGTCTGTGCCCGCTGAATAATATGAGTAACACCCCGACTCGAGGGAGTTACGAGTATTATATATGTTGCACGGGGTGATCCTTTAGGCTAAAAAATTTAGGATCAATATTCCTCTCGCTTCTTTATTAGACTGATTCATAAATTATGTTTAGCCGGGACCCACCATTGTGGACCTCGAGGGGTGCCTAACACCTTCCCCTCAAGGTAATTTTGAGCCCTTACCCGATCTCTGGTGACGCAAAATGGTATAACATGAGTTATTTGCTCTAGGTGCCCTAACACACCTAATCCGTTAGGTGGCGACTCTAACCAATTCCTTTTTCCCTACCCTCTCAAAAGGAGTCATCAAAATGTCGAAATCCGATTTCGCGAGAAAAAGGGGGCGCGACAGCATAGCGACTCTGCTGGGGATATCCTTAGGCTCTTACCTTTATGAACTTGATCTGCATGAATTAGTCTTTCCCGATAAGCGTATTTTTGTTATTCTGCTTGCTACATGCACATCCTTTTCCCTATTTCCCCTTTTATGAACTCACATGCAATTCTTCAATTACAACGTGTGTTTCCCCTTATTTCCTAATCATGTTCCCGACCTTCAATTTTGCTATATTTTGTCTCTCCTCAATCCTTACCCCCTTTATTTGCTTTATTACAATTCCTTCATTTCACAAACTAACGTCTTCCCTGTTTTTCTTTCCTTTAGGTCTTTACGTTTATTCAATACTGCATTTATTTTCAAACATGTGAAAATACTTGACAATGTATTATTTTTTGCACAAAGCATGCTCAGCATCATATTCCACTCGTGCGTATTAAAATCACCCTTTATATTTGAAAAGGCTTATTTGCGGTAAAACTAATCGATCAGCGGTGCAATCGACGCTTCCGTGCCTTTCCCTCTCAAGTTGTCCGCTTGAGGGTACCAGTCTAGACTCTTCTAGAAACCCCATTCTAAAATTAGTTGTGCATGCATCATGTCTAAACCTAGTATGAGTTAGAACGTTGTCCGCACAATAACTCACTAAGACAAGCCTTGTCCAAAGTCCACCGGGATTTACATAGTCTCAATGGACACAATCACGATCTGTGCATTATTTGGAAAAAAACATGCCAATATGTTGATCATTAACATGAAAATAGCCAAATCTGGAGGGGGAAAGGGCTAACTTTATTTGTTTTGCAGAAATGAGGCACGAAGTCCCAGGTTCGGTATGGTTCAATATATCCCACCTTTGTCTGCCGGATTGGTGGAAAAATACTCTCACCAAGTGAGAAAGCATGGAGAAGGTCCTTCTGGGACCAAATGGATTAGGAATTATGTTTTACTTGCGTTCTAGACTTGTTTTAGGCTTTGGTTGTAATAAGGCAAATGCCATAAGCAGTTAGGGGAAGAACACAT
>NW_017694561.1:0-3977 GCF_001879085.1 Nicotiana attenuata
CTGAGTCATTTTTAAATGGTTTGCGGGCACAGCCTTAAAATCTCCCTCCCGGAAGTGCTGAGAGGCCGTATTTGCAAAACCAAGTCTTTGCTTTCTTAAATAAAATTTTTGAAAAAAAATAGCCACTTTTCTTTTAAGTCACAATAAGTCAGCTTCCTTTAAATAGTCACACTTTTCCTTAGAACTCCTTGTCCAGGATGACCCAGTTGACATTGAAACCTTCTCAGTCTTGCGCAGGCCTGTGGCAATGCCGAGTGATGCCCCGCGGGTCCCAGGGTTTGAAGCTTTGATGTATTCCTAGTTAATCGAGTCTGTATTTTTGTTTTTGAGTCTGTTTTTGTAACTTCCCTTTTTGAGAAAAAGAAAAACAAATAGTCTGGTAGCTTTTGTAATCGCAGTTGTTATTAATGAAAAATTGAGAAAAATTCCCCAAAAATTGTTTCCTTATTTTAGCATTTATTTGCAAGAACTACGCTTGGTCTGATTCATGCGGGGTCATGATACGTAGGCAATCTCCATAGGATTCGACCGTAACCAAAAACAAAAAAAAAGGCAAACAAAGAGAATAAAAGAGAGCAAGAGAAAAGGAAAGAAAGAATGGAAAAACAATTTTGAGGAAAGGAGAGTAGGAACAAAAAAGGCCAAGGCAAGAGGGAAAATAGGAAAGAGAAAAGAAGGAGAGAGGAGAAATTAGAAAGAAAAGCAAAAGAAAAGAGGGAAAGGCAAGGAACGAACAATGGAAAACACGAGGGAAGAATGAGAGGAAAGGCATGGGAAATAAAGAAAAATGAAAGCCGGGATGACGCATGCAACCAAGCGAAGTCATAATAGAAATGGTTAACTGCTTAGGTGCATTCATTCCCCAAATGTGCAGTTATCTATCTATTAACGCTCTAACTGCTAACAAAGTTGTTGTTGATAATGAGTCCAGGCAGGTGGTTAAGTTGACTGGCATTCTGGCAACCCATTCCTACAACACCCGCTCTAAGGATAAGTCAAACATGGTCAACCAGGAGTTAGAAGCAAGCAGTGTCGACCCGTCTAGGGAGGAGGGAGTAGTGGACGTTAATGCAATGAAGGAGGAGATGTATAAACTGAAGCAACAAATGGCTGAGATGTACCAGGCCTGGTCGAAGGGACATCCACCACAGCCTATCCTGCTAACCCCACCTACATCCCACCGTTAATTCAGCCTCAAGATCCTCCCACAGTAAACTCATCTCCAGCCTTCCCTACTTACCAGCAGTACTACGGAACCAACTCTCAAACACCACCACCTCCACCACACAAACAAATTCCATGCCCTCCACCACCAGTTACCGCTGTGTTTGTGGCTCCTCCAACTGCCGCATTACACAGATCCTCTAGCAAACCTTTGTTCCAAACCCATGCTAACCAATATTACCCACCCGAACCCACCTTCAAACCATCAGAACCATGTTCCTACACTCCTCGTTTTGATCTCTCAGTTGAAGTAGAGAAGCCTCCCAAAAACCCTGAGCAGGAGGAGATGATACGAAAGGTCAAGAGCTTAGAACAGTCATTCAGAAATATGCAGGGTCTCGGAAGTCAAGTGAGTGTGGCCTACAAGGATTTGTGCTTGTTTCCCGATGTCCAGTTACCTGCGGGATTCAAGTTACCCAAGTTTGATTTATATGACGGACACGGTGATTCGGTAGCACATCTAAGGGGGTTCTGCAGTAAAATGAGAGGAGCTGGGGGAAGAGACAAGCTATTGATGGCATATTTCAGTCAAAGTCTAAGTGGTGCGGCCTTGGAATGGTACACTCGACAGGATCATGCTCGATGGTATACTTGGGACGATCTGGCCCAGGCGTTTGCATGTCACTTTCAGTATAACATCGAAATTGTCCCAGACCGTCTGTCACTGACTAAAATTGAGAAAAAGCCCGAGGAAAGCTTCAGAGAGTACGGTTTCCGGTGGAGAGAACAAGTGGCAAGAGTCGATCCTCCAATGAAAGAAAGCGAGATGGTTGATTACTTCTTACAGGTTTTGGATCCCACCTACTATGATCACTTGGTGTCAGCAGTGGGAAATCTTTCAACGAGGTAGTAAAAATGGGAAATATGGTGGAGGAGGGGCTTAAATCCAACAAAATCATGAGCTATTCTGCAATCAAGGCAACTACCCAGGCTATCCAGAGCGGCACTGGAGGGGTAGTGAAAAAGAAAGAAGATGTGGCAGTAGTTGAATCGAGAGCTTGGTCCAGAGGCCCATCACCATATTACAACCAACCTCGACCCCATCCCCAAACCTACCCCTACACTCCATATAGCCCACCACAACACTATCCCCACTTCTCTGTCTACCATGCCCAAACATACCCCCAACATCCTACCCATGCGCAGTGGCGCGCACCCACCCCACAAAATGCTTACCCACCTAGGGATCCGGCATGAGGCTATGTTATTCTAGGTTTAAATCCTGGGGGGAGTGTTTTAGACCTGCTTACCCAAGCGGACAGCTCGAGCCGAGGTGGGGGCAACGTATCGGGAGCACAAAAGTCTACCCGGCCTAGTTACTTGACCCAGCCTCGCTCTAATTGGTATGACTTCTAACAGAAAAGTGGGCCACGCGCACGTGTGCACCATAAATTCAGAAGGCTCAGAAGGGAGGCGTAAGAAGACAGTTTAATATAATTCAAATAATATCAAAGCGGTAAATAAGCGGCAATTAGCACATTAGGCCCAAAAACACAGCAATAACATCAAATTAATAAAGCCAAGTATAGATCACATTACAAGCTCGAATTCTAAACCCAGAACAGAAGTTCTGGGTTATCTCCCCAGCAGAGTCGCCATAGCTGTCACACCTCCTTTTTTACCCACCCGAAGGGGTATAAGAGAGTTTTTCCAATCAAAGTGACATTATTCAAAATGGGATTATTTTATTTTATTCAGAGTCGCCACTTGGGATAATTTATGGTGTCCCAAGTCACCGGTTTATTTTAAATCCCAAATGGAGGAAGATTGACTCCGTTTTAAGTCTGCGAAACCAGAAGATCGGGTAAGGAATTCAGTTAACCCGGGGGAAGGTGTTAGGCACTCCCGAGTTCCATGGTTTTAGCACAGTCGCTTAACAATTTATACTTGGCTTAAATTATTGTTTAATTACATATTTTAGAACCTATGTGTATTTTACCTTTTAAACTCTTCTAATTACTTGATTATAAAATTATCTTGAAAGCGAGTCACGCGAACGTGTACTCTTTTTGTTTGGTGCGTTAAGAATCATGTCACGCGTACGTGTACACAATTAATAATACTTTATTATTATTAAGATTGTTTGGTCAAGGCCGCGGGAACGCGTACCTTGATTTATTTTGGGAATCATAATTATGTCACACGAACGTGTACATAATTAGGATAATAAATTTAAAACACGCCTAAAGCACTCTAACGGTGTTCATTATTCTTCCCAAATTTTGAGATTATTGTGAGGCCAAGAGCTTTGGGAAATATTTGCGGAAGAAGTGTATGATGCAGTTATTTGAAATCATAAAACAACCATTTATATGATGTGATTGCCGTTTGCACATTAAAACTAAAGTTTCACTTCTTATCTAACAAGTAAATGAACTAATTTCGATAACTATGCTAGACTTATGAATAAATCACGTCAAGTAACTAACATGGATATGTTTAAACATTTAACAAACTTTTCTAACTTTATCTAGCCATCCACATAATTTTATAACTATGAGTTTTTGATTACAAAAGAAAAACATATACGAAATCTCCATAATTTCAACAACAGTGAAACAAAACAAGACAGTTGGGGCAACTAAGGAATGGAATGATATCACAGTCATAAAGCATTCAACTAGACGAGAATAGAGCATGAAATTAACTAATATAACAACAATAAAAATAAATTGACCTTTTGATAAAAATTATCTCCAAGAAAACGGTACAGCAACAGAGAAAAGCACCGACGTAGAGCCGATGACCAATGA
>NW_017694562.1:0-3976 GCF_001879085.1 Nicotiana attenuata
GAATCCTTTAGAAAATATACTGGCTCAGTTTTAAAAACCTCTTTTGAAAATATCCTTTTACAACAGTCAAGCAAATGAATGCGTATTCAGATAATGCAAGTCCGCACATAAGTCAGCCCCTCGGGCACAGCACTCCACTAACAATTAACACCAGGGCGTCTGGTAAACAGTACAAGAAGTAGCATGAATGCCAATGAAATGAGAGTGTTGAATGTCATGACACGTAGTACAAACAGGAACCGATGCATGAATGCAATGCAATGCACATGACCGCTGCGGCGTGCAGCCCGATCCATTTGGGTACCCGCGCTCACTGTGGGGGTTCAGACTCCGGAGGGGCTCCTACAGCCCAAGCGCAATATCATCATAGCATTGCTGCGGCGTGCAGCCCGATCCATCCTCAGTCCAGAACATGCAAATGAGCCACTCGGGCAATGTCAAGTAATAGCTTTTAACTCAAAACATCAGAAAAATGCAATTTAAGTCTTTAAACTTTAGCAATATGACTGCACATTTCAAAACAGGGTTTAACTCAGGACTGAAATCATTTAATATGCTAAGTGTCATGAAAACAGTGATAATAATCCCTAAAGGATTCAAATAATCGGCACGAAGCCCAAAACATGGCAATCAACCCAAATCACGATAGCATCAAGTAGGTTTCAGTCAATTACGCAGTAAAATCAACAACCGGGACGGACCAAGTCACAATCCCCAACGGTGCTCTACCCCACGCTCATACCTGGCGTGCAAGTCACCACAATACAGCACTATGATGTGCAAATCCGGGGTTTCAAACCCTCAGGATATCATTTACAAGTATTACTCACCTCGAACCGGTGAAATCCCTAGCTCGCGACGCCTTTGCCCCTCGAATCGGCCTCCACGCGCGTCGAATCTAACCAAAATCAGAGCGAATACATCACAATATGCTAAGGGAACACTACCCAAACGAAAACAACCGAAAATTAGCAAGAATCTCGAAACTAGCAAAACCCGAGCCCCGGGCCCGCTTCTCGAAAAATTATGAAATTTACATCACCGGATTCCTCGTCTCGCCACGAGTCCATACATATAAAATTCACCAAAATCGGAGTTCGTTTGACCCCTCAAATCCCTAGTTTAACTTTCTTAAGTTTCAAGCCCTAACCTCCATTTTTACCCTTTAATTCCTTGGGTTTTCAGTGTTAATCCATGTTTATACACAATAATATCATAATCTAAGTCCAAGAATCCATACCTGATGATAGCCCTCGAAACCCTCTTCAAAAATCGCCCAAAATCTCCTTAGTCCAAAGTCCAAAATGTTGTTCTTTCAAAAATTCGCGAAGATGATTAATTTCACTTAACTGCCAGGCATTTCGCTTCTACGGTTCCAGTACCGCTTTTGCGGCTTCCGCTTATGCGGTCAACGTCCGCTTTTGCGGACCTTTCACTTAAGGCAACCTTTCGCTTCTGCGGTCCCCAATCGCATCTGCGGGACAGCTTAAGCGATCCAATGCTCCGCTTCTGCGGAACCTGACCAGGGTTCCAAATTCCGCTCCTGCGAGGCCTAGCTCACTTCTGCGAGGCCGCCTATGCGGTCCTCCTTCCGCTCCTGCGGAATCTGGCAAGGGCCAAGACTTCCGCTTCTGCGCATCTTCCAATCGCTTCAGCGAGACCGCACCTGCGGTCCCATAACCGTAGGTGCGAAACCAACAGATACCAGCAAGGTTGAACCTGCAATTAACTCCAAAAACCTTCCGTTTAACCACCCGAATTCACCCCGAGGCCCCCGGGACCTCAACCAAAAACACCAACACATCCTAATACCTTATTCAAACTTGTTCCAATCCTCAAACACTTCAAACAACGCTAAAACCATCAAATCACATCGGATTCAAGCCTAAGTTTCTTAAAAACTTCCGAATTACGCATTCGATCAATACCCGACCAAAACACCTCCGAATGACCTGAAATTTTGCACACATAACCAAAATCACCTAACGAAGCTACATCAACTCTCGGAATTCTATTCCGACCCTCGGATCAAAATCTCAGCTATCAACCGGAATTCGCCAAAATACTAACTTCGCCAATTCAAGCCTAATTCTACACCGTACCTCCAAAATCAATTCCGATCACTCCCAATCACAAATCATTTCCCGAAGCTAACCGAATCACCGGAAATCACATCCGAGCCTTCTAACTCATAAGTCAACGTCCGGTTGACTTTTTCCAACTTAAGCCTTCCTTAAAGAGACTAAGTGTCTCACTTCTTATCAAAACCAATCCAAATCAACTCTAACACACCACATACCGATAACGAAACATAAAATGGGAGAAACGAAGCAGTAACACCTGAGACGATGGGTCGGGTCGTCACATCCTCCCCAACTTAAACAAACGCTCGTCCTCGAGCGTACCCAGAGTTGTACTAGAAGCCAACCAACAGCTGAATAACCTTACCACGCATATACCCGGGGTGATCCCACGTCACCCTATCTCACATAGGTCCGATAATACATCATAGCTGAAATTTCACAGTCCATCAAGACCATAAACCGTAGAACCACATTGCACTGCCCGAAATCATACACAAGATCAGAACCTCACATCTATACCCAGAATAAACCCGAACCAGCTGTAATAACCCATACCTGCAACCTCAGGCGAAATCATATGATATACCACATAATCCAAACACTCGAAACGATAGCCTCTATTTACAGCAGTTGCCCATAATAACCAAATACCGATAGAAAACCTTTTATTAGCTAAAGCCTTATTCCAACACTTCCATATACTGCCAACAACAAATGAAACACACGATAAATCGTAACTATTCCTCAGGTCCACCATTCATTAAGCCACTTCCCTTTGACTAATATCACAACAGATTTCCGGGCCATACCTTGATAATATCTCTCTAACAAGCTGCAATCAATTCTGTTCGTATTCATTAATGACTCTAACGATCACCTTGAATCCAACACACCACTCTGGTGATATGATACCTCAACACAGGCCTAAGCCACAACTTGCATAATAAGCATACCAACAAGAAACGACCTGAATATACTCAAATCATGAAAATAACTCAAACAAAAGATCTGTACTTCAAGCTCATCAGTATCATCACAACACAAGGCTGAAACCCCGTCTCACATCATAGAAATAGAACACCTGAATCTACCCCGAAAGGTCATAACTCAACGCAGCCTCGCTACAATGCGCGATCCTATCCAAACACTGTTACACATGGAGCACCTCAAGACACTGTGATCAAAATTCGACAGCCACCCACAATTTGATGTCTGAAACCAAGGCAATTCATTGCACCCACGGTGGAATAAACAACATACGACATGCCACCTGATAGGCCATAACCCACACTCCATTTACCGAGCAACATCCGATTACTCTTCCCGCTCGACTTCCACCATGAATCCCTAATAGATCTGCACCACGTGTGACCATAACCAACAAATCATAACGCCCCACAGCACAGAAAAGAAAACAACTCATAGATCTCCCCAGATCACTAACAAGTTCAATATCGATCAAATCCACCTGTCCCTCAACAATACAACTCAAGACTAACCAAGCTAACTCAAGCTAAATACGTAGCCACATTGGCCTGCCAACGAACTCAATACCAAGAAAGCCTAAAGCTGCTCCTTCCACTACTATAACTCCTGCCGGAGCCGTACGATACGGTGCCTGGCACCAATTCAATATCGAAATCCACAACCTCGCCCGGAAACATGCCCGGCCACAAGGAACGCATCCGAAAAGGTCACTCAATACCGGAACTGAATCAATGGTAGAAACCTCTGCACTGACATCCATCGCGAAGGCCCTATTAAGGAAAGCAATCCCTCTCAGCCGTCCGCTGAAATTTTTTTGAAATATATACCACTCTGCAAGAACATAATCCAATGCACCTCGCCACTCAACCCGTGGCATTTCCGGCATAGCCCGTAGTACAATAGTC
>NW_017694563.1:0-3976 GCF_001879085.1 Nicotiana attenuata
TTTTTAACCTTGGTTTATTTTCTTTTACTTTGTAGTTGTACTTCTTTTTCTTCCCTTTTCTTTAAACTATAGCGTAGGTTTTGCTTAATCATGTTTAAATTAGGGTTAGTTGTTAAAGAAAGTTGATTTAACACCTAGGGGATCAATAATATGTGATTTTAGGCTAAAAACGAGACAATATTTGAAACCCTAGGTTGGTATTACTGTGCTTGGCTTCTCCGCGGTCCGTAATGCATTTTGTGCGGACCGCGATGGTATAACTTCAGAGAGGTTGAATGTTGAGGACCGCGGCCGCGATGGATTTTGTGCGGTCCGCGGTGCCTTACCACGGCCGCACTACAATTCTTGCGGTCCGCGGTGCCTAGAATCAGAGAGTGGGTAGTCTGACCCCCACCTCAATGCGGACCGCAATGCATTTTGTGCGGTCCGCAATGGCCTCTTTGCGGCTGCACTTCATTTTGTGCGGTCCGCGGTTTGCAGTGTTGCTTTACAATTTCAAATATCTGCAATCATATTCTTCACTGCTTCATCTGGTACTAAGATACTAACAATAACAGAATGAATTCCACTTGCAGAAAATGGTCAAATCACGAGGCGGTGGAGACAAACAAAAGGGAAAGGTTGAGTTCTCCCGGGGTAGGGGACAAGGAATGATAAGATTAACCCCCCAATCTCGGCAAGCAATTAAGGAGACTAGAAAGTCAATAAGCGTTGCTGATAGAGTTGCTTCCCATTCAGAGGGAAGTGAGTATTTGCCCTCCCGGGAGGCGTCTGATTCTGAGTCAGTGCCGGAGTATATGCCTGACTTCCCGAAGAGGATGAGATTGAGAGATGAGCCTACTCATCCGGGATCCCCCACTACTCAAGCTTCAATACCAATTTCTTCTGAGTCGTCTGAGGGCTCAGCCGAGAGCGGTGACAGTGCCTCTTCTACCTCACCTACAGCTTCGCCACCCGGTGAGGATCCCGTAGAAGAAGAAGGAGGGGGTGAGCCCCAAGTAGGAGGGGTGGCAAGAACCAGAAAACCAGAAGCATGGCAAGATAGATTTATGAGTGAAGTGGCCTACCACATGTTCAGAGAATGGTCGCCCGCGAGGAAGTTGTACCTGAACGGACTTTTATCGATAGAGACCTTTTGCCTCACAACCCCAATGTGAGGAGGCAGTTTAGAGAGAGAGTGGGCTTGGAATACTTCACAAGCAATGTTGAGGATGCAAATGAGCACCTAGTCAAGGAGTTCTATACTAATGTTGCCCACATCAAAAAGGGCACGAAAGTGATAAGGTGCGAAATCTGACAGTGAAATTTGATGGGAAGACAATCAATGACTACCTGGGATTTTTGGAGGAGGATGAGACATTGTACTTACAGAAGGTAGCATTGGGGGAGGATGCCCGTCCGTGGTTAGCAGAGTATTTGACAATCCCAGGTACCACCCCAGCATGGTTGACAGTAGGAGTAAAAATTCTGAGGAGAACCCTGAACTTCGAAGCAAAAGGGTGGGAGACATTTGTATGCAGCAGGCTTGACCCCACCGCTCATGAGAACTCTCTTCCTATCTCCCATGCAATTCTAGTAGATTTTATCATAGCAGGGTACCCGATCAACGTCGGGAATGTGATGTCTAGGGTGATCACACGGGTGGTCAATGAGGGAGATAGGTCATGTCCCTTCCCAAGTTTCCTGACTATGTACATGGATGACTTGGAGGTGGAAAAGAGGAGGTTTGATGTGAAGGTCAAATCAAAGGCACATTTTTCCTGGTACAGCCTACAAAGTGATGACAACCCCAAAGGCAAAGATCTGAAAGGCAAATCTACCATTTTTACTGGCCAGTCTGAAGAGCCAGTAATAGTGGCAGCTCCTACTCAGCCTGCTTCAGCTACCCCAGAGATGCCCCTAGGACCTTCTACTGCCCCAGATATCCCATCATCTTCAGCCTACCCGTTGACTGCCCACCGTTTGAACTAGACCCTTGCCAGTATCAACAACTGGATGCAGGCAGCCACTTCTAAGCTGTCTGTGTTGTCTTCTCAGTGGAAGCCCAGTCTGTACCACCCCAGCCACAGGTCCCACAGTTAGTGGAGGACACTCTCAAGGAGCTTCTGGACAACTAGAAGAAGCTCCTGGAGAACCAACAATTACTATTGGACGTTGTGGGTTCTCATGGCTCACCAAAGAAACCAAGAAGTTGAGAAAGACTCGGGCATCCAAGGAGTCGGTGAAAGAGTTGAGGGTGGAGGTGAATAAATTTAAGGCTGATCATTTGCTTTTGGACTTTTTATTGCATGACCCGATTCCAGCAGCCCAGCCTGAGCCAGAGCAGGAGACAGAGAGGCCAGCAAAGAGGAGAAGGGTGATTCCCCGTGCTGATGATGCTGTGATAGAGTTGGAGGAGCCGCAGGGAGGTTCCTCTAGCCAGCCTCAGGCCCCAGTGCAGGCCCAGGACCCAATACAGGCCCAGGTCCTAGTGCAGACACAGGTTACAAGGATCCAGTCACAGGCTCCCAAGCAGTCCGAGGACCCAGGGACCCAGACTCATGATCTGATGCAGACGGAGGGCCAATAGGGAGTTTTTTCTTTACTCTCTATCTTTTATTGAGCTTATTTTGGTTAGTTAGCATTAAGGACAATGCTAGCTTTCATTTGAGGGGGTAGCCCTATTTTGATGACATTGGGTTGTATATATGACACTACTTTCTTTTTATGCTTTGATTTTCACTTTTGGTATGTACATAATTTTACCATTTTAGATCACTTTTCGTACTTTTGCAACTTTGGTATGTATATAAAGTTACTTTCTGATGTAGATATTCATTCTCCCTCATGTATATTAAACTAAATCCCCTCTTGTACATATTCATTTTACTTACTTTCCGAATTTCCTTTCTTCTTTACTAGCTTCTTATTTCATTTTTGATAGCTTCTTTTTTTTAGTTTTTGCGTGCAATAAGCCTTTGGTTTTCTTAATGCCACGGTTCTTTCCAAAGGTGGAATTTGTGTGAATCGGGTGGCTCTTCCCGATGATGGATGGCATGACAACTTCTTAAGGGTTTGAGTCTGTTTTTCTTTTTCTTTTTGTGTAAATAATAGCTAGTGAGTAGTGGTGCCTTAAACAAACCTTCACTTGGGCCTAACACATTTGCCTTTGATCCTATGGTCAAAAACAAATTATTGTGTATATGATGGTGGAAGTTGTGACCTTGAGACTCTTGTGTTGGCCGATAATCATCAAGTGGTTTTTTGGGACCATTGTGTTGCTCAAATCTTAGCTAAGGTTGTTGTGGGCCCCCGACTCTGTCTCTTTAACAATCCTATAGCATGTGTGGTGAGAATTTGAAATGCAAGTCCTAGTCCCGTGCCATTAGTCTAGAACTTGCCCTGAATGTTTGTCAAGGCGAAATCCTAGGTGTAATTTGACATGAGAAGTGATTATAGGCTCTCCTTGATCCAAATGATATCTTGAAAACATCCATAGCCTACCAATGATAATATCCCTAGTCAACCCTTTTGAGCCATAACCCTTTTTCCTTCAAAAACCATGATACAAGCCTTTACCCGTTTTGAAAATACCCTCTCTTGGCACCCAATCTTTTCTTAGCACATGGCAAAAACATAAGTTTGGGGGGAGAGACGAGGAATGCAACAAAGTGGTAAAAGGTACAAAAGCAAAGAAAAGGAAAGGCAATGAAAAAGAAAGAAAAATCAAAAAGTCAAAAAGAATGAGCAATATAGAAGAAATGAAGGAATTGAATAAAAGTAAAGTGATGAAAGGCGTGGAAAGCCTAAAAAGGAGAAAAAGGTTTGAAATGAACAAGAAAGAGTGACAGTGTGTCTCTCTAACCCCTAAGAAAGAAGTAAATGACTTAAAAAGTCAAGAGAATGTGTGCCAAAAATGAAGCAAATGAAGTGCTAAAGGGAAGATGGAACCTACTTAGACCAAATATTCCAACCTGAACAAAGACCTCACTATATC
>NW_017694564.1:0-3976 GCF_001879085.1 Nicotiana attenuata
ATATGGGGCGTAGGGCTGGATGCTCTTAAGACACATCAAAAGGAAATGTGGCCCCGTTGCTGGCATATATATGATTTCATTGACAGGCAACCATCCAAACGTCCACTCTATTTGACTAGCAGTGAGGGATTGAAAGTACGAAGTCCAACCCGTGAATCCCTCGGGCAAGCTGATCCCCTTAATCCTTGTGTAAAACTCTTCTATACATGTCTTCTTTGTAGACCCATAACTCAGGAACTGAGGACGATGGCACAAATATTCGGTCATCCACATCTGCAACAATAAATTGCACCCCTTGAAGAAGTCTCCCCCGGCTTTGCAGGCTGTAAGAGCGCGGAAGATTTCAGCTAGTATCATGGGCGCAAGGGTGCTTTTGGCTTGGGTGAGTAGAGTGCTGACAACTCCGGCTATTTTTATGTCAATGTTTCCGTCTTTCCTTGGAAATACCACAAGCCCTAAAAAGACCACCATAAAGGCAAAACGTCTATGCTCCTCCCATTTTTGGCGGTTCCCTTTGCTACATATCTTGTTTTCCGGGTTGCTGAAACCTCCTATATGGCCATATCTGTGATATATGAAGTGTGGAGTACAAAAGCCGTTTGCCAAATCTGCATTATGGACCGTCCTGCTTATTTTCAATGAGTCTAAAAATCTGTGCACAGCCACAGCTCTCGGGGCAACCAAGTACTTTTGCCTTAAAGGAACCTCATCTTTTCCGATGTAGCCGGCTATTTCTTCCAGTGTCGGGGTCAACTCAAAGTCCGAGAAATGGAAGACGTTATGTGTCGGGTCCCAACAGGTGACCAACGCTCTGATGATGTCTCCCTGAAGCACAATCTCTAACAAATCGGTAACCCCTTTCAAATATTTTTTGACCTCATCTTGCCCTTCTCCTCCTAAGTCGCTCCACCACAGACGCAACTCCAAAGGGATTTTATGCATGATTGAAAAAGGTTCATTTTGAGTGGTGCTCATCCTGCACATTTATTAAGGTGATTTAATCACTTATTTCACCTGACAATGAAAAATGACACTATTTTTTTGTTCAAATTCCCAATTTAAAACAAATGACCGGTTTTGCAAGTACGGCCTTTCAGCACTTCGGGGAGAAGATTTTAAGGCTGTGCCTGCTAACCGCTAAAACGGACTCAAGGTGGCTGTTCTTTGCAAAAACAGCCTTCCGGCGCCCTTTGGGGACATTCGGCTTATTTTAAGCAAGAATGGCGGCACCCGACTTATTCATGACGAAATTTAAAGTAAATTGGCATTTTTGGCTATTTTTGAAAAAGGGGAGGTTGGACCCGATGGGGGTTGCCTACGTATCTCACATCCGGTGAGAATCAAACCTGCGTAGTTCGGGCAAATAAAACTAACTATTTTCGAAAACTAAACTCTTTTTTCTTTTCCATTGGCAAACAATCAAACTAAAACAAACTACTTTTCTTCTTTTTCTTTCATTTTCTCAAAAATCCGGCAGCATTTCGGCACTACTTGGACATTGGTTTTTCTAATATAGGTAATTAACTCTCCACACTGCTATTTTCTCTTTTTCTCTCTTTTTTTTTCCAATAGCCCAGATATTCAAAGCCGGTCAGCATGCGAGTCCAAAACAGATAAATGCACAAATAGGATGCATCAGGATGGTCCATTATTCCGGGTACACCTGTCCTAGACGGACCCAACCCCTGTGTTGAGTCCCCTAAGTCAAAATGCACGTGATGCAAATAAGCGTTCCTACTAGGGATCCGGCATGGAGTCGAGTTATTCTAAGTTCAAAACCTGGGTATAGGGTCTAGACTGTGTACCCGAGCGGACAACTCGAGTCGAGGAGGGGGCTACGTACCGGGGACCCGCGAGATCGTCCGGCTTAGTAACTTGTCTGGCCTCTTTCTTATTTCAAGGTATGACACTAACAGAATAGGGAGTCTCAACCAGTAAGCACATCCCCGGAGGTGAGAAGAGAAGTGTTTCGGCACAGTTTATATATACAATTCAGATAATATCAAAGCGGTAAAACATTTAGCACATAAGGCATGGAAACATGTAGGAAAATCAGATAAAGCCAAACATAACAATTAATCTAAGCTCGAATTCTTAAACCCTGAACTGAAGTTCTAGGTTTATATCCCCAGCAGAGTCGCCAGAGCTGTCACACCTCCTTTTCTTACTACACCCACGTGAGGGGTATAATAAAGGAGTTTTTCCACTTAAAGGACAATCGGAACGGGATTTATTATTAAGATTTCAGAGTCGCCACTTGGGATATTAATGGTGTCCCAAGTCACCGGTTGAATCCCAAACCGAGGAAATTATTGACTTTGTTAACAGTCCGCGAACCAGAAATCCGAATAAAGAATTCTGTTAATCCGGGAGAAGGTGTTAGGCATTCCCGGGTTCTGTGGTTCTAGCACGGTCGCTCAACTGTTGTATTTGATTTTATCTGATTTCAAAATATGTTCTAGATTATGTGCTTTTTATTCGTACCCCGCTTTTATTTTTATTTTAATAAGAATTGCAACGTTGTGAAAATGCGTTTCGAACCACGTCGCACCAGTGCACCCGTGATTGTCAACACATTTCGACTCCGTTGAGGTTTGAATTTGGGTCACATAAATGTGCACCCGAGTTTTAGGAAGGTAATTTTTATTAGAACTGTGCCTAAAGAGACTAACGCGTTATTATTTTGGGAAGAGCCGTAAAATTCGCTAAACGGCCAATCTCGAATTCTACGTATTTTTAATATAATCAATTATTGAGGGCCCCGCAATTTGTGCGTTTTATTAAGCGAGGCTCGTCTCATTTATTATTTAAAAGACAAACCTAATGCAATTATGATTTTTCTTCTTTTTTTTATCTTATTTTTTGTTTCTAAGAAAAGTCCTAATTATTTTATTACATGGATTAGAGCAAACCTTAACCCTTATATCTATATGTGACCAGTTATAAACCACAGCCCAGGCCCAAAAGCATAAAGACATTCAAAACCGGACCTGGGCTGCTCGTTATGGGTTGTTCATTATAGAGACTGACGCTTTCAACTTTTTGAAAAGGGCTGTTAAGCCCAAATCGTTATACCCAACAAGGTATCAGTTCACTTAGAACAATTGTCCACTGAAATTGTTTCAACTTATTCTACTCAAAAGGATATGAATACTTTAATTCTATATATATTTTTTTACATATGCTCAAACCTGTACGTATTAAAGCATTATTCAACACACATTAATCAAACTTAAGGTGTTAAATCAAGTCTCGATTATTAACACTACAATTAACGTTTACATCCTCACTTTTAACAATTCGAACACTAAATCATTGATATAGATGCACAGTTCCTGAATTAGTTTCCAATTCTAATTATATTCTGATTCCAAACATTTAAACTAAGTGAATGAACTACAATTACTATTATTTCAAGTTTAACTTCTGAAAACAGATTTTATGAATTAATTACCAACCTATTACGGAAATGATAGCAAAAACAGTTCAATTGACCTAAGACAGTCTCAATTATACAGTCCATTACAAATTAAACAATCTAAATCAATCCTTAAACAAACAATTCGAATTTAAACAACTAACAGATATTACAACTTAAACAAATTAACACTAAGTATCTAGATGTCATTTGAACTTGATTTCAGCTACTGGAATGAACATAAATCTGGAACACTACTCGATTTCAATCCAATTGAAAATTACATCAGTGATTTCAGAATGTGTACCTGGATTTAAGCAAAGAAGGAAAAGGAAGTCAGTGAAGTTTCAGCAACTAACAGCCACAACAACAGCAATAAAATCCAGCTTGACCCAAACAAACTCTCAAATATCCCAGGAGGAAGTATAGAAAGGTAACACTCAATAGGCAACCAAACTCAGCTTAATTGAACTTAAAATCACTTGAAATTGCACTTAAACACTTCTGAAAATTTCAGCAGCTCAACAATCAACCCAAATCAAATCAATCCAACTCAAA
>NW_017694565.1:0-3975 GCF_001879085.1 Nicotiana attenuata
CAAACCCTTGATTCCACTACTGCTACTTCTTCTTTTTTCTTCTTTCCCAATATTCCTCCGGTGCCGCTTTGAATGGCCTGCGTGGTTGCTTTGAGTGCTGAGTAGCTCATAATTTTGTTGGACTTGAGACCCTCTTCTACCATGCTTCCCATCTTTACAACTTCGTTGAAAGTTTTCCCCACAGCGGACACTAGATGGCCATAGTAAGTTGGCTCTAAAGCCTGAAGGAAATAATCCACCATCTCATTCTCTTTCATCGGGGGATCAACCCTTGCTGCTTGCTCTCTCCAGCGGAAACCGTATTCTCTAAAGCTTTCTCCGGGCTTCTTCTCGATTTTGGTCAGTGACAGACGGTCTGGGACGATTTCGAGATTGTACTGAAAATGACATGCAAAAGCTTGAGCTAAGTCATCCCAGGTGTACCACCGAGCATGATCTTGCCTTGTGTACCACTCCAACGCCGCTCCACTTAAGCTTTGACTAAAGTAGGCCATTAATAGCTCATCCTTTCCTCCAGCCCCCCTCATCTTGCTGCAGAAACCCCTCAGGTGGGCCACCGGATCACCATGGCCGTCATATAAGTCGAACTTGGGTAGTTTGAATCCCACTGGCAGTTGGACGTCAGGAAATAAGCACAAGTCCTTGTAGGCCACGCTCACTTGACCCCCGAGTCCTTGCATATTCCTGAAGGACTGCTCTAAACTTTTGACTTTTCGTATCATCTCCTCTTGTTCCGGGATTTTGAGAGGTTTCTCTTCTTCAACTGAGAGATTAAAACGGGGAGTGTAAGAGCATGGTTCTGGGGGTTTGAAGGTGGGTTCGGGTGGGTAATAGTGATTTTCCTGGGTTTGGAACAGAGGTTCGCTTGAGGATCTGTGTAATGCGGTGGGTGGAGGAGCCACGAATACTGGGGCGATTGGTGGTGGTGGAATTGGCTTGGAGGGTGGCAGTGGTGGTGTCTGAGAAGTGGTTCCGTAATATTGCTGGTGAGTAGGGAGAGCAGGATATGAGTTCGTTGCGGGAGGATCTTGGGGTTGGGGTGGTGGGAGATAATTGGGATTGGCAGGATAGGCTGGTGGGGGATGTCCCTTCGACCAGGCCTGGTACATTTCGGCCATCTGCTGTTTTAACTTATACATCTCCTCTCTCATTGTATTCACATCCATTGCCTCCTCCTCTCTGGATGGGTCAACGATGCTTGCTTCTATATCTTGATTGGCCATTTTCGATTTGTCTTTGGAGCGGGTGTTGTAAGGGTGGGTTGCCAGAATGCCAGTCAGCTTATCACCTGCCTGGACTCATCAACAACAACTTGTTAGCGGTTAGGGCATTAACAAATAGATAACCGCACATTGATGGATGGATGCACCTAAGCAGTCAAACGTTGCTATTATGTTGCTATTCAATCACATGCGTCATCCCGACTTTTATTTCTTTCTCTTGCCAATTAATTCCTACTCCTATCTTTCCCTCTTCACCTTTTTTTTTTGGATTCTCTTTCCTTTGGTTTTTTCCCTTATTTGTATCATTCCTTTTTAGTTTTCCTTTGATTTATTTAGAAATGGTCGAATCCTAGGGAGATTGCCTACGTATCACGACCCCGCGTGAATCAGACCAAGCGTAGTTCGCGAAGAATAAATGTAAAGTAAAAGCAGAATATTTTTGGGAATTTTCAAGTTTATTGATAGCAACTACGTCTATTACAAAGACTCAAGACAGAAAAAGAACTACAGACTCCACATCCCTATCCTAGTTCAAACAAGACTCAATCAACTGACTGTCTTTTAACAAAAGGGAAATACAGACTCCGACAAAAAGAAATACAAGCCCACGTGACCTACCTCTATTAAAGGAAATACAGACTCAAAAGGTAAACTCTAACAGACTCACAGACACCTATGAATACAATAAAGCTCCTGGTGCCTGCGGGACATCGTTCGGTCTCGCCGCGGGCCCATATGCAAGTTCCCCTTGGAGTCTATCTAGATCATTCATTATCTGCTTCACAAATGTCATGACTGATGCAAGGAAGGTGGTACGGGTCATGTTCTCGCACATCTGGCACTTCCGGGTAATAGAATGAGCAACGGTTAAGATTTTCCCTCGGATTCTTCCTTTCTCTTGAAGCAACCGCCCTATCTGCTGGGCCCTAGCATCCAAAGTCTGTTCAAACGCCTGGCTTTGTTCTCGAAGTTGCTGCAAATCCATTTCTAGCTGTGCTAATGCCCTATAACAGTGTTCTCTCTCGACTTTGAAATCCTTTGCCTGTTTAATCATCCGGTTTTCTGCAACAGTGGCCTTTTCCTTTAATCTTGCGACCTTATTGTCATATTCTTCTTTTAATTGCTTAACCATGCGAGCCCGTTCTTCTGCATTTTTAGCCAATTGCCTCCGGACCCCAACTAATTCCTTTTCTGCTTTGTCGAGGTCAAAACTGTAATCATTCACCTTTTGCCTTAGATTTGCTATAAGCTTTGTATCTTTGGCACTTCTGACAGGGTCGTCGGCCTCTAGCTTCATCTTTTGTATTTGGGCTCGTAAAGCTTCATTCTCCTTGGCCAATTGTTTTCTCTCCCCTTCGTCAGCCGCGGCTTGCAAGCTATTTTTGAATCGGAGGTCTTGGACCTGTTTTTCCAACGCTCCTATGCGGGCCCTGTACTCGTTTTCTTTAGCTAACCAATCCCACTGTTCTTGTGATGAATCAACAAATTCCTGGATGTGAGATCTTTTGGCCGGTCTTCCGAATGCAACGTCCCTTCTATACCAAGCCTGATAATCAGGTGACACCTCTCCTTTGGCTCGATCCCGGACACAAGTGTTTGCCGCCAAATATTGACATTCGCTCCAGACTTGGCGGACCACAGCTTCAGGAAACTGGCCATCGGGGCCAATCTCAACCACTTGCAAACTAAGATCATCATCCTTGGGTATTATCTGGCATCTCCCCAGTTGCCTCAACACTCGATACGGTGCGTGAGGCTGAATGCTTCTAAGCCCCATTAGCAGAAAATATGGTCGGGCTGCCGGCATATATATGACTTCATCAACAGGTAACCATCCCAGTGTCCACTCTATTTGGCTAGCAGTGAGGGACCGAAAATATGTTGTCCAACCCGTGACCCCTTCTGGCAATTTGACCCCTTTTGTTCTTGTGTTAAATTCTTCTATGCATGTTTTTTCTGGAGACCCATAACTCAGAAACTGAGGGCGATGATACAGATGCTCAATCATCCACATTTGTAATAATAAGTTGCACCCCTCGAAGAAAGCTTCTCCGGCTTTACAAGCTGTAAGAGCACGGAAGATGTCGGCTAATATCATAGGTGCAAGCATACTTTTGGCTTGAGTGATTAATGTACTGACAACCCCAGCTATTTTTATGTCAATGTTCCCATCCTTCCTTGGAAATATTAAAAGCCCCAAGAAAGCTACCATAAAAGCGAAACATCGATGCTCCTCCCATTTCTGGCGGTTTCCTTTGCTACATATCTTACTTTCTGGGTTGTTGAATCCCCCGATATGACCATAGCGATGATATATGAAGCTTAGAGTACAAAAGCCATTTGCCAGGTCTGGGTTATGGACGGCCCTGACTAATTTCAAGGAGTCTAAAAACTTGTGTACAGCTACAACTCTGGGAGCAACCAAGTATTTGTGCCTCAACGGGACCTCATCCTTTCCAATGTAACCAGCTATCTCCTCCAACGTCGGGGTAAGCTCAAAATCCGAAAAATGGAACACATTATGTGCTGGGTCCCAACATGTAACCAGTGCTCTAATGATATCTCCCCGAGGCGAAATATCAAGCAGACCGGTAAGCCCTTTCAAATGTTTCTTGACCGCATCTTGCCCTTCTTTGCCCAAATCATTCCACCATAAACGTAACTCCAAAGGGATTTTATGCATGATTGAAAAGGGTTCATTTTGAGTCGTGCTCATCCTGCACATTTATTAAGGTGATTTAATAATTTATTT
>NW_017694566.1:0-3973 GCF_001879085.1 Nicotiana attenuata
TCGTCGGGCGGAGAGTTTGGGGAGTTTGGCATATTTACCAGCTTCAGAGAGGCCTATGGCGATGGATGTTCAGGCCTTAGCCAGCCAGTTCGTGAGATTGGATCTTTCGGAGCCCAGTCGGGTTTCAGCCTGTGTGGTTCCCGGTCTTCCCGTATTTGACCGTATCAGGGAGCGGCAGTATGATGACCCTCATTTGCTTGTCCTTCAGGACAGGGTCCAGCGTGGGGATGCCAGAGATGTGACCATTGGAGATGATGGAGTATTGAGGATACAGGGCCGGATTTGTGTGCCTAATGTTGATGGTCTTCGAGAGATGATTCTAGCAGAGGCCCATAGTTCGCGGTATTCCATCCATCCGGGTGTCGCGAAGATGTATCAGGACCTGAGGCAGCCCTACTGGTGGAGGCGGATGAAGAAGGATATAGTTGGCTATGTGTCTAGATGCCTCAACTGCCAGCAGGTGAAGTATGAGCACCAGCGCCCGGGTGGGTTGCTCCAGCAGATAGAGATTCTGGAGTGGAAATGGGAGCGCATCACCATGGATTTTGTATCTGGACTTCCACGGACCCTGAAGAAGTTTGATTCCATTTGGGTTATTGTGGACTGGCTGACCAAGTCCGCTCATTTCATTCCTGTGTGTATCACTTATTCATCGGAGTGGTTGGCAGAGATTTATATCCGGGAGATTGTCCGTCTGCATGGTATTCCAGTTTCTATCATTTCAGACAGAGGTACTCAGTTTACATCGCGATTCTGGAGAGCCGTGCAGCAGGAGTTAGGCACTCGGGTGGAGTTGAGCACAGCATTTCACCCCCAGACGGACGGACAGTCCGAGCGCACTATCCAGATTCTTGAGGATATGCTCTGTGCGTGTGTGATTGAGTTCGGAGGATCTTGGGATCATTTCTTGCCACTGGCGGAGTTTGCTTACAATAACAGCTATCAGTCCAGCATTCAGATGGCGCCGTATGAGGCTTTATATGGTAGGAGGTGCAGATCTCTGGTGGGTTGGTTTGAGCCGGACGAGGCCAGGCTATTGGGCACAGAGATGGTTCAGGATGCATTGGAGAAGGTTAAGGTGATTCAGGATAGACTCCGTACAGCCCAGTCCAGGCAGAAGAGTTACGCAGACAGGATGGTCCGTGATGTTTCATATATGGTTGGTGAGCGGGTTCTGCTTTGAGTCTCGCCTATAAAGGGCGTCATGCGGTTTGGGAAGAAAGGAAAGTTGAGTCCGAGGTTTATTGGCCCTTTTGAGATCTTGAGACGAGTTGGGGAGGTTGCCTATGAGCTTGCCTTACCTCCCAGTTTGGCCGGAGTTCATCCGGTATTTCATGTTTTGATGCTCCGGAGATATCACGGGGATCCGTCGCACGTGTTGGATTTCAGTTCAGTCTAGTTGGACAAGGATCTATCCTATGTTGGGGAGCCAGTGGCTATATTGGACCGACAGATCAGAAAGTTGAGGTCAAAGAACATTGCTTCAGTGAAGGTTCAGTGGCGGGGTCAGCCGGCCGAGGAGGCGACTTGGGAGACCGAGCAGGATATTCGCAACCAGTACCCTCATCTCTTCACTACTTCAGGTATGTTCTCTATGCTCGTTCGAGGATGAACGAATGTTTAAGTGTAGGAGGATGTAACGACCCGGCCGGTCGTTTTTGGAAATTACGCCCCGATCCCCCCATTAACTGTTTACCCCTAAGTTCATTTCTGCTATTTTGGTTTGCCGGGACTTTCGGTGTTGAGTTTTGGAGAGTTTTGGGACACTTAGTCCCTAAATGAGAGCTTAAGAGTTGAAAAATGGTCCGTAATCAGAACAGTGTGAAGACGACCTCAGAATGGAAATCCGATGGTTCCGTTAGCTCCGTTAGGTGATTTCGGGGTTGGGAGCGTGTTCGGAATGTATTTTGGAGGCTCGTAGCTCATTTAGGCTTGAAATGCTGAAGTTTGAATTTTTGAAGTTTCCGGTCCGATAGTGAGTTTTTGATCCGAGGGTCGAATTTGAATTCCGGAAGTTGCAGTAGTTCCGTCATGTCATTAGGGATGTGTGTGCAAAATTTCAGGTCATTCGGACGTGTTTTGGTTAGGTTTTTGATCGAAACTGTATTTTGATGGAATTTGAAGTTCTTAGGCTCAAATAATTGATTAATGCAAGTTTCTGGCGTTATTTTAGGTGGTTTAAGGATTGGTACAAGTTTGAATGATGGTATGGGATATGTCTGTAGGTTTGGTTGAGGTCCCGGGGGCCTCGGGTGTGTTTCGGATGCTCAACGGAGCATTTTGGAGTTTGGAAACGTTGCAGAAAATCCTTCAGCTGTGCAGGTCCCAAATCCTTCTTCGTGTTCGCGGTACCTTCCTCGCGTTCGCGTAGCTTTGGTCCTCTTCCTCTTCGCGTTCGCATCATTGCCTCGCATTCGCATAGTGTAATTTAGAGCTGAAGACTGTGCCTATTCTTTCCTCTTCGCGTTCGCGTACGCCTCTTCGCGTTCGCGTACCTTTGCAAAGCCACCCTTCGCGTTCGCGTACAGTGCCACGCATTCGCGAAGGGCAATTCTGAGCCATCGTATTTTTCTCTTCCGCGTTCGCGGGCCTGCTTCCGCGTTCGCGAAGCATAAATTGAGCAGCCTTCATTTTTCTTCTTCGCGAACGCGAGACATACTCCGCGTTCGCGATTCATTAAAAGCCTGAACAGTACTTAACATTCATAACAAAACTCAAGCTAGAGAGCTCGGATTTGGGAGATATTTCGAGCGTTTTTCAGAGGCATTGATTGGGTAACGATTCTAAACACCTTTTTGCTCATAACCCACTAATCTAATCACGAATTTCCCTTTTAATTTCGGAATTTTGATGAAAAATTTATAAAAACTTCATAGACCGAATTTTCGAGTTTTGAGCTGGTGTTTGACCTCCGATTTGGGAGATTCTTACATGGTTAGACTTGTGAGAGTGCGAGGGTTCTGAAAATGTAAAAATTATTTGATTCCGAGGTGTTGGCACGAAGGGCATTTTGGTCATTTTACCTAATTTCACGCCTTAACATTGAATTAATTAGTAGAATCAGTTGCTTGCGATGTTATTTACAATGTGTAGTTGAATTGAATAGATTTGGGCCATTTGGAGTCGGATACTCGTGGCAAGAGCGTGATTGATATTGAGCCGGTTCGAGGTAAGTGGCTTGTCTAACCTTTTGTGGGAGATCTTTTCCCTTAGGATATGATCTAGAATATTTGAATGCCCCGTACGTGAGGTGACGAGCGCGTACTTGAGCTAATTGTTGTAAATCCGTTTCTACTTGAAGTATTTAAATTGAGCTTTCTTGTTTACTTGTTCCTTTTGACTGTAAGTTTGTACCTGTGCTAGCTTAGAGACTCATGTTTAGCTGACTTACCTGCTTATTTGCTTTATCTGTGTTATTTGTACCCTGTGAAGCATGTTAGGCTATAATTTACTACTTCGTGTCCTTATTTTTAGCATTGTTCCGAGATTTAGGAATCGTTGTTGTTGTGTGTTTAATTTGGGACTACGGGACAGCTTCCCGGGAGATCCCCTGTACTTGAGATATTCTGGACTGAGGGTGCGGGATACCAAGAGATCCCTGGCACATGTGTTTCTATATATATATTGGGATACCAAGAGATCCCCGACTTACTTGTTGAGGATACTAAGAGATCCTCGGGATACCGAGAGATCCCTAGTGTTGATGATGAGGACACCAAGAGATCCTCGGGATACCAAGAGATCCCCCGGCTACTATTCCTTGTGAGGGCAGTTTTCCATGTATTGTTACCTTTGCTTTCTATTACTGTTCTTCCTTATTTACCTGGTTTTGATTCTCGCTGTAGACTTTATTTAAACTATTTCTGTTATCTCATTATTTATTATGTTATCTCAGTAGGGCCCTGACCTTCCTCGTCACTACCCAACCGAGGTTAGGCTTGGCACTTACTGAGTACCGCTGTGTGTACTCATG
>NW_017694567.1:0-3972 GCF_001879085.1 Nicotiana attenuata
TAGAGCAAAGGTTGATGTCATAGCAAAGCTGCCGCCACCAACGTCAGTCAAAGCCATAAGAAGCTTTCTTGGACATGCCGGATTCTACCGGAGGTTCATTAAGGACTTCTCCAAAATTGCCAACCCTCTCTGTAAGTTGTTAGAGAAAGATCACCCTTTTGTATTTTCTGATGATTGCAGGGTAGCTTTTGAGGAGTTGAAGCAAAGGCTGGTCACAGCACCCATAATCGTTGCCCCTGACTGGGAGCAACCGTTCGAATTAATGTGTGATGCTAGTGACTACGCGGTGGGGGCAGTGCTGGGCCAGCGGAAGGACAAATTGATGCACCCAATCTACTATGCTAGTAGGACGCTGAGTGGAGCCCAGTTGAACTACACAGTGACAGAAAAGGAGATGCTAGCTGTGGTATTTGCTTTTGACAAGTTCCGGTCCTATCTGATAGGATCCAAGGTAATCGTATACACTGACCATGCAGCTCTTAGATACTTAATAGAAAAGAAGGACTCTAAGCCACGCCTGATTCGTTGGGTGTTGCTATTGCAAGAGTTCGATCTTGAAATTCGTGGCCGCAAGGGCACTGAAAATCAAGTCGCTGATCACCTATCACGACTTGAAGGAGCTGAAAATGTAGTAGAAATGGAGGAAATTCTGGAAACTTTTCCAGATGAGCAGCTGCTCGTTACCACTCATCAGGAAGCGCCTTGGTATGCAGACTATGCTAATTACCTGGCCAGTGGTATTGTTCCTCATGACCTGTCATCGGTCCAGAGGAAGAGATTCTTTCGTGAAAGCCAATGGTATTACTGGGATGAGCCCTACTTATTTAGAATATGCCTTGATAACATGATCCGGAGATGCGTCCCCGAGATCGAACAATCTTCTGTCTTGCAGGCTTGTCACGCTTCGGCGTATGGCGGTCACTTTGGAGGAATCAGGACGGCAGATACGGTGCTAGAGGCCGGATTTTTCTGGCCAACGGTGTTCAAGGATGCTCACTTATGGGTCAAGGGCTGTAATGAATGTCAACGCACCGGGAACGTTTCCCGGCGTCACGAGATGCCCATGAGCCCAGTTCAAGAGGTGGAAGTGTTTGATGTTTGGGGGATAGATTTCATGGGTCCCTTCGTCAGCTCCAATGGCAATAAATACATTCTTGTTGCCGTAGACTATGTGTCCAAGTGGGTGGAAGCTGCAGCATTACCCATCAATGATGCTAAGGTGGTAGTCGGGTTTCTAAAGAAGAACATATTCACCCGCTTTGGGACACCGCGTGCAATTATCAGCGACGGAGCTCATTTCTGCAACCGGGCCTTCGAGAAGTTGTTGGCTAAATATGATGTGCGCCACAAGGTGGCTACTCCGTACCACCCACAGACCAGTGGACAGGTTGAGGTGTCCAACAGAGAGATCAAGAGCGTATTGACAAAAACTGTAAATGCTACAAGAACTGACTGGTCAAGGAAGCTAGATGATGCACTATGGGCCTACATGACAGCTTTCAAGACACCAATTGGTATGTCACCATATAAGTTGGTGTTTGGGAAGGCCTGTCACCTACCTGTAGAACTTGAACATAAAGCGTGGTGGGCACTGAAACAGCTGAATTTAGACTTGGAAGCTGCGGGCACGTCGAGAGTCACTGAATTACATGAGCTAGAGGAGTTCCGGTATCTTGCTTTTGAGAGCACAAGGCTATATAAAGAGAGAATGAAGAGGCTTCACGATCAGAACATCATTGAACGAAATTTCAAACCTGGGGACAGGGTATTGCTTTATAACTCAAGACTGCGGTTATTCCCGGGTAAGCTAAAGTCAAGGTGGTCTAGACCATTTCGCGTGGTTGAAGTGTTTCCTTCCGGAGCTGTGGAAGTTTCGACTGAAGATGACTCTCGTACATTTAGAGTCAATGGTCAGCGGTTGAAATTGTATGTGGGCATGAACGAGCCTAAGGAGATGACCGAGCTGCATTTGAATGAACCCCAGAGGTCGAGAGAACCTTAATTTCGCTCACATGAGTCGTGCCGCGACGTTAAATCAGGCGCTACGTGGGAGGAAACCCATGACATTGTTGTAATTGTAAAAAAAAAAAAAAAAACTGGGCGTTAGAATTAGAGAAGGGCCTTGACCGCGGTTCTACCGTGACCGCGGTGAAACCGCGGTCAGAAGGCCTCGCGAAATCTCACTGCTCGCGGTTCTACCGCGACCGCGGCAGAACCGCGGCAGTCACAGACGCGGCCAGGTAAGTATTTTTTTTATTTTTTATTTTTTTTCTTTTTTTTAACACCCTCAAAAAACTCCCCCCCCCCCTTCTATTTCCCCTCAATAATTCCGCCCCAACCCCCATCCCACTCCTTTTTCTCTCTCTCTTCACCTACAACTCCCCTTCTTCTTCTTCTTCTTCTTCAAACCTCCATTAACAACAACCTTCCTCCCCAAACCTCCATTAACTCACCTCCATTCCTTCACCTCTTCAACTCAAGTAAGTTATCCTTCTCTCTCTCTATTTCTTTCTCTTTTAAGTAGTGTAATTTGTTAAATTATTATTTTTGCTTAAACCCTAGTAGGAGTAGTGTAGTAATTTGAATTTTTTGCTTTCTTTTATGTTTGCCATTGTTGTAGTTGTTGTAGTTGATGTTTATGAGGTTGTTTGGTGCCAAATTAATTGGGTCTCCACTATTACATAATTGTGAAGTTGTTTTGGTGGTTTGGAGGCCTAAACTAGATTTTTGTGGTGTAGTATGGTATTGGGTCTTGTGTTGGCTGAAAAATTGTGGTACTATGTTGTATATTTTTGGGGTGTTTAAGCCCAACCTAGGTTTGAAATGTTGTAGTTGATGGTTGTTGATGTGTAGTTGATTGTTGGTATGGTGGTATTTGTTATATGGTGGTGTTGTATGTCATGTGTAACATTGAAAGGCGTAAGTGTGGGGTGTATTATGCCGGAAGTGGTAAGAAAATTATGAGGCTATTTTGGAGGTTGTTATGAATGAATTAAGGGGAAATATTTGGTGTCATTGGGTGGTGAAGTCTGAGTAACCATCTTATTGGCACTAGCTAGGGCATATGTTGATGGTTTGTTTGATTATTTGCAGGTCACATGGCTCCCAAAAGGCAGAGGCGCTCTGGAGGCACATCCCAACGACCTGCTTATGATGAGTCCAGATTCCAATCGGAACTGGCAGAGGACGACTTCAACGCCAAGGCTACAAAAACCTTTATCCATGAGATCCCGATTGATCGGGTAGCCCTCCGAGCCAAAAAAGTGGAGATATATGAAGAAATACGGAGGCGGGAAATGGAATTCCTATTTACTGACCCTGCACCAGTTAACAAGATGCTGGTTCGTGAATTTTATGCCAACTGCCCATTGAACTTGGGTAGGGAGGTGATTGTTCGGGGTATGGTGGTCAGTGCTCAAATTCAAACAATTCGCCGGGTGTTGCGGCTGCCTCCGTTCACCAGTGACGTCGACTATTACCATGACAGGCCAGGGGTGACATGGGAGGTCATGACGGATGTACTTTGTACAGGGGGGGCGGCCCATTTGGATACGTGACCAAATAACCCTCAATTCTAACTCTTTTACTCACTTGGCCAAGTATTGGTTGACTGTTATCTGTAGCAGGTTCCTGCCTTCCAGCAATACCACGGACGTGAAATTCAATAGGGCACTGTTGACTTGGTGCTTTGTGACAGGGAAGGATTTTGATGCGGCACGAGTAATTGGAGATGAAATGGTCTTACGGGGACCGCTGCTGACAAAGGGATCCTATTTCCCTTCCTTGGTAACCACATTGTGCTTGATGAGAAACACCCCCACCAACCCTGCAGATGGCGATTTGCCTCCCAGAGCAGCTTTCAAAGCTTCTAGCATCAGAGTGGGCAGGGGTACCCGCACCACAATTGAGATTGATGATGAGGAGGATGATCCGGTCCCTGTTGCACCGTCCAGGAGGTCTGTTGACAGTGCC
>NW_017694568.1:0-3971 GCF_001879085.1 Nicotiana attenuata
TCCGTCTCACATCATAGAATAGAACACACGAATCTATCCCACAAGATCATATCTCCACATAGCTTCGCGGAATGCACGATCCTATCCAAACACTGCTCCACCTGAAACACCTCAAGTCACTATGCTCGAAGGCGACAACCACGCACCATTTGCCGTCTGGAACCAAAGCACATCATCATGCCTACGGTGAGACAAATAACATATACCACGCAACCCGATAGGTCATAACTGATACTCCATTCACCGAGCAACACCCACTTACTCTTCCCGCTCGACTTCCACTATGAATTCCCAATAGAACCGCACCACACGTGCCCATAACCAACAAATCATAACGTCTCACAACACAGAAAAGCAACTCATAGATCTCCCCAGATCACTAACAAGCTCAATAACGATCGAATCAACCTATCCCTCAACAATACCATTCGGGGCCAACCAAGCCGACTCAAGCTAGAACACGCATCCACATTGGCCTGCCAACGAACTCATTATCAAGGAAGCCTGAAGCTGCTCCTTCCACTACTACAACTCCTACCGGAGCCATACGATACGGTGCCCGGCACCAAATCAATATCGAAATCCACAACCTCGCCCGACGACATGCCCGGCAACAAGAAACGCATCCGAAAAGTCCCTCAACACCGGAACTGAATCGATGGTAGAAACCCCTGCACTGACATCCATCACGAAGGCCCAATTAAGAAAAGCAATCCTTCCCAGTCGTCCGCTGGGTCTTTGAAATATAAACCACTCAGCTGGAATGTAATCTGACGCACCTTGCCACTCAACCCGTGGCGTTTCCAGCATAGCCCATAGTGCAATAGTCCAGAATAACCCAACACTGAGACAACCAGTCTACACCCCAATATCATATCCAAAATCTAACATACCAAGCAAAGAAAGATCCACTCGGGCCTCCAAATCCCGGTAGTTGCTAAACAATGCCGATACATACGATCTACAACCACATCATAGCCTGTATATGAGAACTTCCGTTTCCACATCCACACGGCACATGAATCATCATATCCGATCCCAATTTCGCCGTCCAAACACATGTACACCTTTAATACCCAATCATTCCACGATAGATACTCTAAAATTTCCCTGTGCCACCAAGCAAATCCGAATACCACCAGTCGATCCAACAAGAAAATGCCGCAATACTACCGAAGTATCATCAGTTTAATCACATTACCCTTTTTCTGAGACATATACTCTCGTCAAATCACTTCCAATTAGCAGTACCATTTCCTTGATTATCTGAGGCTACCCGTTGCCTAAGAGTTTTATGAACTTCCTTTCAGAACTGAACTGTAACCTAGCACACGCCAGTCTCGGTCCTCCACAACATACCGCATATACCATACCATCCAAGGATAACATGAAAACTTTATCTCCCTTCCGAGCCACAGACATCTACGCACTCAACTAGTCAAGAACTTCCGTTGATCCCATCTAGAAGAAAATCATTACACATCCCATGCCTCTCATATTCGTAGAAAATGCACCTCTCCAACCACGGTAGAAATTAACAAGAACTCTCCCAATTCCGTTTGCACAAATTAAACTGCCAGGACTGAATCCTCTAACTAGACCAAGCTAAGCAAGCCATCAAAACCCAAGAGCATTGCTGCAAAATACCTGTAAGAACCCATTACCTCGAACACATACAAAGAATTAATCATATCCTTACCATACCGATTCGGTCTATTATCAAGCTACTCCATCTATCTAAATTCTCTTCCGATTCATCATCAACTTGATATTCCCTCTTGCTGTAGCACCACAATGCCTCAACCCAGGCTTACCACACGAGACCCAAGCATAAGACCACACTGTCTAAGACCCATAAGCCGCTGAATACTCTCTCAAATATTCCCAGAAACACCACATTTCTAAAATACTTTACTCTGAAGAACTTCCTGCGAATCAAAGTCCGTTACCTTTACTTTCCTGATACTGATACATAGAATCCCATAATTCACATAGAAATACCACAAGTCTTTACCTCTTCCAATGAAAACAACAATTTCTAACCACCTATGCAACTTTAGAGCTCTCAATTGATGTATACAGACTCTTGAACACATTAGAACTATTCTCGCAAGTCATTCACTCTTATTCAAGCTGCAATTTACCTGATCAATGAATAGAACCACCCGAACCTCATTAGCATCCTGATACCGCATGATGTAGCCTCATCTTAATACAACCAAGCAACCTCCTGCTCTATGCACCGAGAATTCTTTACCAACAACCACTCAAGATATCCCGTGATTCTCTTTCCCCATGAAGCATAATATAACCTTCGTCGAAATCTTCCTTTACTCGAGCCATTCTCGATCTCAATTTCCGCAGGCCATAACTGATTCACTCGCACGCCTCAAAATGGAACCAACATAGAACCTAACCGTGCAATCAACTAATCAACAAACTCCCCCACTTGGCTCGGAGCCATAGGTGCAGATACACTCAATAACTCATAACACTTTTACTCTATTGATGCCACAATACCATAGTGAGATTAAACTCAAATCATTTGTAAGCTTGTGAAAAAACAGATCATCTAGTACTGTAAATCTTCTGCAATTCTCGCATTCATCCCCGCAACAGCTAAGCCCACTCTCTTAGGCGACCCGAAATTTCAAATTTCAACACGTACTTTTCACTTGCACATGAGATCTCCTAACATACACATAAGGATCACACCACTTTAGATCACTCCGCAGGAGATAACCCACCTGTTTCGCCTCAATATAACATTTCTGTATACCTTCCACCGTCATACACATTACACAGTTACTTAGTCTTCCTGAGTCTGAACTCATACCACAACATGAAATTTACTTCACTCCCAACTAGGAGACATGAAAAGATTATTCACGCGCCCATAACTCGGGGCTACACATCCAATCACAATGGAAATCAAGCACTTATTAGTTCATCTATCATCCAGCAGACCTCCCTCGTCACTTCCAAGTCACATAAATACATCTCGCAGTACTAACATACACATCACGTGGCTATCCAGCCGTCACTTCCACTAATAGGGACAATACCGGATGTATAAGTTCAAAACCACGTGTTCACACAATCAGCACCTCGGTGCTCAAGCCATAGGCAAAGATCCAGCCTCAAGTCCTCCAGACTGGCCCAACATAAACTCATAGAGATTACATCTCGCCCCTCGATCGGGGAATCACAAACCATCAAGGCACATCTGATACTGAGCACTCATGCGCGCATACGAACACGTGGAAGGAATTTCAAGAGTTTCTTTTCAAGCTGAATCAAGGACGCACGATAAGAATTCAAGAATGTGAAGTTTTCCTAAAGGTTCTGCAGCCTCTCGAGGATAAATACAGATGTCTCCGTACCGATCCGTGAGACTCTACTAAACCTGCTCATGACTCGTGAGACCTAGTAACCTAGGCTCTGATACCAACTTGCCACGACCCAAACCCCGCTCCGGTCGTGATGGCGCCTCTCGTGAAGACAAGGCCAGCCAGACCATTTCAGAACACCTTTTTTAAGCAGTTAGACAGTTCATAACACGAGGTGCAGGGAGTAAAGTGAGTACTCCAACTCAGTGAGTAATAAAGGTAAATAACAACTGAGCAGTAAGAAATCACGTATAACAAATCATCATGCTGTATAGAGCAGTGCAAAACCCTTTTGAGGAAAACGGTGAGACTGTGAAATCTTTAGAGAAACATCTTAGCTCAGTTTAAACCTCTTTTGAAAATGACTTTTTCAGCGGTCACGCAAATGAATGCAAACAAATAGTGCAGATAAGCACAGAAATCCGCCCCTCGGCACAACACTCAGTCATCAGATAATGCCAGGCAATCAGGTAGATATTGCATGAAGTAGCACAGACAACAGATAATGGTAGGCAAATGAAATAAAGTAAACACATAGAACAGTAATAGTATCGCTACGGCATGCAGCCCGATCCACATATC
>NW_017694569.1:0-3971 GCF_001879085.1 Nicotiana attenuata
CGGAATTCAACTCCGGGCAC
Organism: Nicotiana attenuata; assembly: GCF_001879085.1. Taxonomy (NCBI): domain Eukaryota; kingdom Viridiplantae; phylum Streptophyta; class Magnoliopsida; order Solanales; family Solanaceae; genus Nicotiana; species Nicotiana attenuata. The sequence continues at coordinate 21 of NW_017694569.1, forward strand.
ATGCTCGAGTCCCATAGTTTTCTACGGACCTCCCGGGACCGTCCAATCTCGGGTCCGGGTCCGTTTACCAAAAATGTTGACCGAAGTCAACCTTAAACATATTAATATCAAAATTCTTCAAATTTTTCACAGAATTCACATATTTCGACATAAAAGCTTTCCGGCTATGCGCCCGGACTGCGCACGCAAATCGAGGCAAGTAAGAATGAGGTTTTCAAGGCCTCGGAAGCACGAAACGGATGAGGAAACCGGTGATGACCCTTTGGGTCGTCATATCCTCCACCTCTAAAACAACCGTTCGTCCTCGAACGGACAAAAGAAAGAAGTACCTGAGTCGGGGAATAGATGTGGATAACGGCTCCGCATGTCGGACTCGGACTCCCAGGTCGAGGCCTCAGGGGGCTGACCTCTCCACTAAACACGAACAGAAGGAAAACTCTTCGACCTCAGCTGTCGAACCTGCCGGTCTAGAATAGCTACCGGCTCCTCCTCATATGATAGATCCTTGTCCAACTGGACCGTGCTGAAGTCTAATACATGGGTAGGATCGCCGTGATACCTCCGAAACATAGACACATGAAAAACTGGGTGCACGGCTGATAAGCTAGGTGGCAATGCAAGCCTATAAGCCACCTCTCCTACTCGATCAAGAATCTCAAACGGACCAATGTACCTAGGGCTAAGCTTGCCCTTCTTTCCGAATCTCATCACGCCCTTCATAGGCGACACCCGGAGCAATACTCGCTCTCCGATCATGAAAGCTACATCTCGGACCTTACGGTCTGCATAAGTCTTCTGCCTAGACTGAGCTGAACGAAGCCTCTCCCGAATAATCTTGGCCTTATCTAAGGCCTCCTGAACTAAGTCTGTACCCAATAACCGAGCCTCTCCCGGCTCGAACCATCCGACTGGAGACTGACATCGCCTACCATACAACGCCTCAAATGGAGCCATCTGAATGCTGGACTGGTAACTGTTGTTGTAGGCGAACTCTGCTAAAGGCAGAAATTGGTCCCACGAGCCTCCAAAATCAATGACACAAGCCCGGAGCATATCCTTCAAAATCTGAATAGTCCGCTCGGACTGACCGTCCGTCTGAGGATGGAATGCTGTGCTCAACTGAACCTGGGTACCTAACTCTTGCTGAACCGCTCTCCAGAAGCGCGAGGTAAACTGCGTACCCCGATCCGAAATGATAGATACCGGCACACCATGAAGGCGAACAATCTCCCGGATATAAATCTCAGCTAACCTCTCGGATGAATAGGAGACTGCTACTGGATTGAAATGCGCTGGCTTGGTCAGCCTATCAACAATGACCCAAATAGCATCAAACTTCTTCCGAGTCAACGGAAGTCCAGTAATGAAATCCATGGTAATCCTCTCCCACTTCCACTCGGGAAGCTCAATCCTCTGAGACAAACCACCAGGCCTCTGATGCTCATACATGACCTGCTGACAATTTAAACACCGAGCCACATACGCAACAATATCCTTCTTCATCCTACGCCACTAATAATGCTGCCGCAAGTTTTGATACATCTTCGCGGCGCCCGGGTGAATAGGTACCGAGAACTATGGTCCTCCGCTAAGATCAACTCCCGAATCCCATCAACATTGGGCACACAAATTCGACCCTATAATGTCAAAACACCATCATCATCTAAGGTCACCTTCGTGGCACCTCCACGCTGCACCGTGTCTCTCAGGACACACAAATGGGGATCATCAAATTGCCGATCACGGATACGCTCTAATAGAGAAGAACGAGCGACCATGCAAGCTAACACTCTGCTGGGCTCAAAAATATCTAATCTTACCAATCGATTGGCCAACGCCTGAATATCTAAAGCAAGTGGTCGCTGGCTGACCGAAATATACGCAAGACTACCCATATTTGAGTTCGTGGGGGAATGGGTAATCGGGTTTTGGTTCGAACCTCGGGTTTTGACCACGTGGGCCCGGGAGCTATTTTTGACTTTTTGGGTAAAACTTTGGAAAACTCATTTTCATGCATTGGGGTTGATTCATTTAGCACTTATTGATGTAATTAAGTAACTTGTGACTAAATTCACTACTACAAAAAAGTCCTTTGGCGGCAATTATTTAGCGGCAATAAGGCAATGGTCGCTAATAAATTATTTAAGCTTAAATATTAGTGGCATATGACCATTAGCCACTAAAAGATATCCTTTTACCGGCAATAAAAAATAATAGCCACTAAAAATTACTAATTGAAATTAATCTCTTATTATTTTAACTTTCCCTCCGCACAAAGAAGAGAAAATCTTTCCCTCCAATTTTTTTGGATACCTTTTATCGTTTCCCACCCCAATTAGAAAACAATAGAACGAAAACATTGTATCGTTTCCCTCCCCAGTTGAATCGACTTTGCTGCCAAAAAGCCCTAACTCGCTGCCATGTCAACGCCAGTGTGGCAACGCCTGTGCGATTTACAGTGCATCAAGGACAGTTCCCATCTTCTTCCCAAGTAAATTCTCTTCTCTTTGATTTTACAATCGATCTATAGTAGATCAGTTCAAATCGATTTATAGTGCGTCAATGGCAGTGTTAACTTCTCTTCTTCCAATCGATTTACAGTAAATCAGTTCCATGCAATCGATTTACAGTAGATTTTGTATTGTTGCTGGTCGATTGATATACAGTAAATCAGTTCCTAACTCGCTATTGCGTTAACAGCTGCTGTAGTGCCCGTCCATCTTCTTCCCCTGTTAACTTCTATTTTCCCCCGGTTAAATCATTCGTTTGCAATCGATCTATAGTAGATTTTGGATTGATGCTTGTCGATTGATTTACAATAGATCATGTGTAATTTAATCTGGTATAAGTCATGCTATATGGTTGTTCTTATTTGGATGTAGAAAATCCTGATTTAGGAAGTTTGTTTAGGCTTTGTTTCGGCCGCTTATCTTTATATCTAAATTTCTCCTATGTTATAAACCAATTTTTGGGAAAGAAACTCATATACTTGCCAAGGTTAATGTTCTTGTACATAGGATTCGTGTTCTGTATGAAACAATGTATGTAGAATGGACAAAGATTTTCAGATCCTTTAATAAGTATGGACGCCCTTTGTTACTTTAAGAATGACCTTCAAATGGTATAAAACAGGCCCTAGGCTATTCATATATTAGATTGAACTTTGTTAAGTGCTTAGATAACGAATATAAATATATAGAGTACCGCTTAGATATCTTTCTGATTGCAAAATATGCATATGAAACTTAATGTGTAAAACATGTATAAAAACTAGCCTATTTTATGGATAGCCACAAAGAGATGTGACCATTTATTTGCCCAAGTAGTTCTCAGTATTTGTTTGGTCTATATTTCTTGTCCAATGAAATTTGCATTCTGTAGATATTGTAGAAATAAGAATCAAACAGTGTTCTGCTGTAACTATCATTGCCCAGCGCCAAAACACAATGCTCCAATGTCTGGATTGCAGTTTTCCTATGTGTTCTGAGCTTTTGTCTTCTCCAGTTGCTTCTGTTATTTCCAATATTCCAAAACTATTCTGCCCTGACCTCGCCTGGCTCCTTGTATGTATTTTTGAAGTCTCTTTGTACATTAAACCAATCCACAAAAAGGCACCACTACTCATCTGAATACTAGCTTCATCTTTGCACCATCTGTGGACATAATTGACCTAGTCCATTTTGAAGATATCTATGAAAATGACCCATTACTGTTCGACGCCTAAACTTAGATGATTCATTCCTGTGCATTTGAGGTGTTAACTTGCATTAGGTAGTCCATTCCAAACACCTCATTTGCTCTTGTTTTAGCTTGCCAAAAGTACTTGTTTAGTATATAAATTCTGGGCAGCATAGTACTCATCCTCGCTTCTATGCTTGTGCCTAACTTTAACTTCCTTCCAGTGGAATGAGTGCATAGCACTAATACCACCAACTGTAATTCCATCAAAGT
>NW_017694570.1:0-3970 GCF_001879085.1 Nicotiana attenuata
AGCTCCACAGTTTTTTGGCCGGGAGATCCTCGGTTCTTTGGCCGGGATTTGGGAAAGAAAAAGCTCCACGGTTTTTTGGCCGGGAGATCCTCGGTTTTTGGCCGGGATTTGAAAGAAAAAAGCTCCACGGTTTTTGTGCCGGGAGATCCTCGGTTTTTGTTCCGGGATTTGGAAAGCAAAAGCTCCACGGTTTTTGTGCCGGGAGATCCTCGGTTTTTGTTCCGGGATTTGGAAAGAAAAAGCTCCACGGTTTTTGTGCCGGGAGATCCTCGATTTTTGTTCCGGGATTTGGAAAGAAAAAGCTCCACGGTTTTTGTGCCGGGAGATCCTCGGTTTTTGTTCCGGGATTTGGAAGAAAAAGGCTCCACGGTTTTTGTGCCGGGAGATCCTCGGTTTTTGTTCCGGGATTTGGAAAAGAAAAGGCTCCACGGTTTTTGTGCCGGGAGATCCTCGGTTTTTGTTCCGGGATTTGGAAAGCAAAAGCTCCACGGTTTTTGTGCCGGGATATTTAAGGAATGGGATCCTATGCTATTATGATTTGTTTTTCTTTTTGGGATTTTTATTTTAACTTCTTTTCTTCTTTCTTCTATCTTTTGTTTTTCCTTTTTCATGTTTCTCCTTTTATTTAGCAAAATACATGAAAGAACTTGGGGAGGGTGAAACTTCCTTTTTGGTCGTTTTCCTGCTGCAGAGTTGTTTCAGCGCTTGCGCATTTCATTTCTTTTTGGATTGCACCTGCTTCTTGCACGGTTGCTTTGAATCAAACCTGTTTTCAACAAATAACAATTTATTAGTTTGAAACGGTGGTTGGTTTTGTGGCCTTGATCATCTCAATTGCTTGATCTCGGCCCCATTTCCGTTGAGAACTTTTGCTGCTTGTTTGCCTTGAGGGTAAATCTCTTTTCAAACCGACCGGGTTCAGCCTTCAGGATTTCATTATGAATCGCCCGTGTGGGCTCTGACCTTGTCACTTTATTCTGCCTTTGCCTTTGATTTTCTTCTTCTTCTTTTTTTCAATATTTTTGCTTCAAAAGCATCAATCACTATGGTCAGTCGAGATTGGCCTGACGCACTCGCTGAGGCTGGGTATTTCTTCGACTCTAACCAGGTGAAGCCCTGTGAAACCGGTCCTGCCACCTTTTCTTTGTACTAGTTACGGAATCAGAGATAAACCGAAAGGGATTCAAAGAAAAAGTATGCAAAAGGCAAGCATGTGATTTTAAAGAGAAGCATCCCTTTCGAGGAAAAAGGAGGACTCATCTGGGGTGTGCATGCTGGCTTCAAATGAACATGACATGCTTCTTGGACTGGATGCCCGACCCGCACAAACTTTCCGGCTTCTCGTGAACCCATTAATCAGTATTTCAAAACCAGGGAACCTTGCCAAAACTCCTTTAGTGGCGAGATGTCTTCTTTTCAGCCGACAGCGCCCTTTGCGGGTTTTCGCCAATCGACCTCTCTCATTTCTCTTCTCACCGTCGCCCGATAGTGCTCTTTGCGAGTTTTCACTAAGCGGACTCTCTCATTTTTAGTTTCTCTACTTACCATCGTCTTATGGTGCCCGAAGGTTTTCACCGATAAGACTCTCTCATTTTATTTCTCTCAATTTGAATTGTATCAGATTCCAACAATGACGTTTGCCACTTCCATGCCTTTGTCAATTGATCGGAAGGACTTGGACAAGGTTTTGGGGTAAAAAGGATTTTGGGCGGAGCTACAACTTTGGAACTACTTCGGCGGATTCATGGTCGAACCATTATATCATCTGTCCCAGTTTCATCTTTTGGGGAAATTGGGATTTTTGTTTTGGTGTGACTGAACCCCAGTGAGAGGCTGCCTACGTACCCTTTCAGGGATCAAGTCAAACGTAGTTCAGAAAACTTTTGTTTTTTGGTTGTTTTTGTTTTTGTTTTCTTTTTCTTTTTCTTTTCATCATATTTTCTTTTTCTTTTCTTTTTTTTTTTCATATATATTTTTTTTCTTTTTTCTTTTTCTTTTTCTTTTTCTTTTCTTTTCGTACTTCCGGGTTTCAAAGAGGGTAGCCAAAGAAGGGAAACCGGCTCAAATGGGTTTACGAAGGGTTAATAGTGTTTGGATAGCGAGAAAGAAAGCCTTCGTCATCTCAATCGCACAAAAGCCATCGCCGAATGAGGATTAAACGTAGTACCTTTTTACTGCATCTGCATTGACTGCTGTCTCAGGATCATTCCCTTCGATGTCTCCCAGATACAGTGCTCCTCTTGGCAATATTTTTCGGATGATGTATGGACCTTTCCAATTAGGGGCAAACTTCCCTTTTGCTTCCTGATGATGAGGGAGAATGCGTCTGAGTACCAGCTGTCCCACTTCAAAATTCCTGGGACGCACTTTCTTATTATAGGCACGGGCCATTCTTTGTTGGTACAGCTGTCCGTGACAAACCGCGGCCATCCGTTTTTCATCAATTAATGACAATTGCTCTAGTCGGGTTTTAACCCATTCACTGTCCTCAATCTCCGCCTCAACGATTATCCGGAGTGAAGGAATTTCCACTTCTGCAGGTATGACTGCTTCAGTACCGTAAACTAACAAGTACGGTGTTGCTCCAATTGATGCACGTACTGTGGTGCGATATCCAAGTAATGCGAAGGGTAACTTTTCATGCCATTGCCGGGAGCTTTGAATCATCTTTCTCAAAATCTTCTTGATGTTCTTATTTGCTGCCTCGACGGCACCATTGGCTTTTGGCCGATAGGGAGTTGAGTTTCTATGCGTTATCTTGAATTGTTCACATACCTCCTCCATCAGGCGACTGTTCAAGTTAGCGGCATTGTCGGTAATAATAATTGCGGGAATGCCAAAGCGGCAAATGAGATTGGAGTGCACAAAGTCGACCACGGCTTTCTTGGTGACTGACATCGGATGGAGTTCTGTCGGAGGTGCATGAATCAAATCGCCGTGCACCTGGCATTGATGACATTTCCGAACAAAACTGAAACAGTCCTTCTCCATGGTTATCCAGTAATACCCGGCTCGCAAAATTTTCTTTGCCAACACATAACCATTCATATGAGGTCCACATACTCCTGCGTGCACTTCATGCATAATTCTCCCAGCTTCTTCGGCGTCAACACATCTTAGCAAGTTGAGGTCCGGGGTTCTTTTATACAAAACATCACCACTTAAAAAGAAACCACTCGCATGTCGTCTAATGGTTCTTTTCTGATCTCCGGTGGCCTGCTCAGGGTATTCCTGTGTTTTCAGAAATCTCTTGATATCATGATACCAGGGCTGACCACTTGGTTCCACCTCAACCGCATTACAATACCCGTGCTTTTCTTTGATTTGAATCTCTAAGGGGTCAATATGGGCATTGCCTGGGTAAGGCAGCATTGAAGCTAGAGTGGCAAGTGCATCGGCTAGTTCATTATGACACCGAGGGATATACCTGAATTCTACCGACTTGAAGCGTTTGGTGAGATCTTCCACATGCTGTCGATAAGGAATGAGCTTAACATCTCGAGTTTCCCATTCTCCTTGGGCTTGTCGGATAATCAAGTCAGAGTCCCCCATGATTAATAAATCTTCAACATCTTGGTCAATTGCCATGTTCATGCCCATGATGCAGGCTTCATACTCAGCTGTATTGTTTGTGCAAAAGAAACGGAGCCTGGCTGTAGCCGGGTAGTGCTGACCATTGGGTGATATCAAGATTGCCCCAATACCTACACCTCTCGCATTTACTGCTCCATCAAAGAACATTTTCCAAGCACGAGTGTCCTCAGAGATGGCTTCCACCGAATTTACTTCCTCATCCGGGAAATAGGTGCTTAACGGTTGATATTCCTCGTCGACCGGGTTTTCAGCCAAATGATCCGCCAAAGCCTGGGCTTTCACTGCCGTGCGAGTAACATAGACTATGTCAAATTCAGTGAGCAAGATTTGCCATTTTGCCAACCTCCCAGTGGGCATCGGTTTCTGGAATATGTAT
>NW_017694571.1:0-3970 GCF_001879085.1 Nicotiana attenuata
CCAAGACATTTGGTTGAGCTTTATCAAGCATCTCTAAAGAACAAAGGCCCTGAAGCTAACTTTGTCTATGACAATGAGTTTGACATCACCCACTTGGATGTGACAGACTTCTTTGAGCGCCCTGATGGATAAATAAACCACTTGATTAGTGATGGATCCGTGGTTAAAGATGATTGAGTAGTTCAATTTTTATTTGTGCCTGTTCGTAGTAGTTAATGAATAAAAATCATGTAATCATAGTTCTTTACATGAGTAGTAGTCATCAATATCAATTAGTATTATTTATTTTATAAAATAGTATTAGTTCGTTTTGATTAAATATAGTTCTAATATTCGTTTTAAACAATGTTTAAGTTTACTTAGTCTTCTGATTTCGTTTTAAACAACGCATGCTCATTAAACGTTAATAATAACACGTTATCACAGTATGCATTACTCTCTCCAAGAATGCAAAACTAGTAAACTACACAAATTTTAAGCTTTGATGTTATGGAACATTTTGTGTTTATGGTAACTCAGCAATATATGATATTTTATACTATGGCTCCAACATGGGAAAACACATTATTACTGATTATAACGTAGAAGCATTTAATACTAGGTATAAGCATTAAACTTAAAGTCTAGATTTCTGCAATTGTTTGAGATAATTTTAATATAGCTTATGTGCATACATAGTTCAATATACGACTATACTTACTAACATAATTATAAGCATGGCATTATATATATGGTTGCTATTTGTCCGTTGTTATTGAACTTACATGCCAGATTACTTGCTTTGCTCATGTTTGCATTGAATATTGATATAATACAATATTACATATGGAATGAAATTAAATTTATACGTTCGGTTACAAACATTAAACTAACGAAGACCTTGGTATTAATGCACAGACATTTACCAATTGTTACAATAATATAAATAAAGATTTTAGGGATTATTTTGTGGCAATAATTGTTTCCCATGTCAAACTAAATTCGTTTTGGTTGGATCTCTATCATTGATTTCTCTTCGTTTCTTTTCCTTTTTCTTTGAAAATACTAATACTTATTCACATATTTCTTTTGTATGTCAAATCATGGGAAGCAAATATGGATATCTCATAAAGCAAATTTGGATCAATGTATAATTATAAAAATATTTGTTTAGTTGATTCATGTACGACACATACAATATTCAAAGAGAAGAAATATTTCTCTCATTTAAGTATGTGTAAGGCAGATGTTACTACAATTTCTGGTAGTAGTAATTTAATTGAAGGCTCTGGAAGAGCTACTATAACTCTGCCTAAGGGAACAATACTTATCATAGAGAATGCAATGTTCTCCTCCAAGTCCAAGAGGAACTTGTTGAGTTTTAAAGATATCCGTCGAAATGGATATCATATTGAGACAATAGATGAGAATAATCTTGAATATCTCATCATTACCAAAAATGTCTCTGGCCAGAAAAGGGCTATTGAGAAGTTCCCATCTTTGTCTTGTGGCCTGTATTGGACAAGAATTAGTGCAATTGAGGCACATTCTACCGTAAACCAAAAGGTTACTGATTCCAATACTTTTGTACTTTGGCATGATCGATTGGGACACCCTGGATCAATTATGATGAGACGAATTATAGAAAACTCAAATGGGCATCCATTAAAGAATTTAAAGATTCTTTTAAATGATGAATTTTCTTGCACTTCTTGTTATCAAGGCAAGTTAATTGTTAGACCATCACCAACAAAGGTCGGAATTGAGTCCCCTGCATTTTTGGAACGTATATAAGGGGATATCTGTGGACCTATTCACCCACCTAGTGGGTCATTTAGATATTTTATGGTCTTAATAGACGCATCTTCTAGATGGTCTCATGTGTGCCTATTGTCATCACGCAACCTTGCGTTTGCAAAATTAATGGCACAAATAATTCGATTACGGGCGCAATTCCCCGATAATCCAATTAAGTCTATTAGACTTGATAATGCTGCTGAGTTTTCATCCCAAGCATTTAATGATTATTGCTTATCCATTGGGATAAAAGTGGAACATCCTGTAGCCCATGTTCACACTCAAAATGGCCTTGCAGAGTCTTTAATTAAACGTCTGCAATTGATAGCAAGACCGTTACTCATGAAAACGAGGTTACCCACTTCTGTTTGGGGTCACGCCATTTTGCATGCAGCAATGCTAGTTCATCTCAGACCGACAAATTATCATAAATATTCCCCGTTGCAATTAGTTTTGGGTCATGAACCTAATATATCCCATTTAAGAATTTTTGGATGCGCGGTATATGTGTCTGTAGCACCACCATATTGCACCAAAATGGGTCCGCAAAGAAGGTTTGGAATATATGTTGGTTTTGAATCGCCCTCCATTATTCGCTACTTCGAAACATTGACGGGGGATTTGTTTACTGCACGATTTGCAGACCGTCGATTCGATGAGACACTCTTCCCAAAATTAGGGGGAGAAGTTGGTAAAACCAAACGGGAAATTTTGTGGAAAAATCCATCATTATCTCATCTTGATCCACGCGCCTCAACTTGTGAAAAAGAGGTGCAAAAGATTATCCATTTGCAGAGAATAGCAAATCAAATGCCAGACGCATTTACGGATTTGAAAAGGATAACAAAATCACATATCCCTGCAGAGAATGTTCCAATCCGTATTGATGTCCCTATTGGACAATCTTCTAGTTTCATAGCTAATGAGTCAAAAGCACGCCTAAAACATGGCAGACATAGGTTCCAAAGATCGAAATCCTAGAAAAAGGAAAACAAATGATCAAAATGACACTACGAAAGAATCTCATGAAGAAATCCACGATTTAATAAATTCTGAGATTCATGAGGAATCCACTGAGCCCGAGACTCAAGAAAATAAGGAACTATCAATAAATCCAATCGATATTGAGACAAATTTGAATCGAGTGGATATAGTGGTGGATTATGTCTTTGCATATAATGTTGCATCTAGCATTATGCAAGAAAGTGAGGATCTTGAACCTCAATCTGTTGGAGAATGTCGACAAAGACTTGATTGGCCAAAATGGCAAGAAGCAATCCAATCAGAGTTGAATTCACTTGCAAAACGTGATGTTTTTGGGCTTGTAGTCCAAACACCTAATGGTGTTAAGCCTGTTGGCTATAAATGGGTCTTTGTACGCAAGAGAAATGAGAAAAACGAGGTACAAAGATATAAGGCACGCCTTGTTGCACAAGGATTTTCACAAAGGCCTGGTGTCAATTATGAAGAGACATATTCACCCGTTATGGATGCTATAACGTTCCGTTATCTCATTAGTCTTGCTATCAATGAAAAGCTTGACATGCATTTAGTGGATGTGGTTACCGCCTACCTTTATGGCTCACTTGATAATGAGATATACATGAAAATTCCCGAGGGATTCAAATGCCTAACGTAAATAATTCAAAATTCTGGGAAATATTTTCAATCAAATTGCAAAGATCTTTGTACGGTCTAAAGCAATCAGGACGAATGCGGTATAATCATCTTAGTGAGTATTTATTAAAGGATTGCTATATAAATGATGCCATTTGCCCATGTATTTTTATAAAGAAAACAACATCGGAATTTGTTGTACTTGCCGTATATGTTGATGACATAAACCTTATTGGAACTCCTATAGAACTCCAAAAGGCAATTGATTATTTAAAGAAGGAATTCAAGATGAAAGATCTCGGAAAGACAAAATTATGTCTTGGTTTGCAAATTGAACATTTGGCAAACGAAATTTTTGTTCATCAATCTACCTACATAGAAAAGGTACTGAAACGGTTTTACATGGATGGAGCACATCCATTAAGTACTCCGATGGTTGTTCAATCACTTGATGTGAATAAGGATCCATTCCGACCTCAAGAAGAGAATCAAGAGCTACTTGGTCCTGAAGTGCCATATCTTAGTGCAATTGGTGCACTAATGTATCTTGCTAATACAACAAGGCCCGACATAACTT
>NW_017694572.1:0-3970 GCF_001879085.1 Nicotiana attenuata
TTATCAGTAGTCGCTCATGCAACTTGTGACACCGGGTTTCTGGGAAGGTTTTTAACGGATTTGTACAAATTGTTATTATTTAAATTTGAATTCAATTAGTGATCTTTTATTTATGAAAAATGGAAGGAAAAATTCTAGATTTTTAAAAGTATTAAAAGAGGATTTAATTGATGATTTAGCGGGCTTGCCTGACAGAGGTGTCCGGCGCCACCACGACCCTTAGTGGATTTTGGGGTCGTGACAACATGGTATCAGAGCACTAGGTTCCCGTCGGTCTCATGAGTCATGAGCAAGTCTAGTAGAGTCTCGCGGATCGGTACGGAGACGTCTGTACTTATCCTCGGGAGGCTACAGGGCTGTTAGGAGTACTTCCCTTCTTTGTTTCCTTATCGTGCGGTTCCATTCCCTTGAGGCTTATGCCTTTGATTTCTTTCTACTCAATCTTACGCGACGCGAGCGCTTGTTATAAATCGAAAATTGAAGGATTTCAATGGCACGACAAATGTGGTGCGGGATGATTTACTTGGTATAGTTGATTGGACTATTATAGTCACATTACCGAAGGATATTCCATTGTTTTAGCTCTATAACAGAACTTCTGAGAGCCTTGAGGCTAGGCACAGGTTTCCATGATCGTCATGAGCGATTATTCCGCAGTGTTGTTGTGATGGTAGGGTGTTTGCCCACGTGTCGGGGCAGTGAATGAATTGAAGGGAGGTTTACTCAGTGTGTAATCAAAGAGATTCAGTATGTTATTCCCGGCGGGGGAAAGTCAATCAAACTAAGGATGGTCAGATGTGGACTAGTGGAAGTAATGGAGCGTGGTAATTGCAAGCGTGAAGGAGTTCTCTTCTTCATTGTGGTGATGTTGTCCTAATTGGACGTATTAAGTTTATCGGTGTTATGATCTTCTATGATTAGCCCTTAGGGCAAGATATTGTGAAATGGTATTGGAGATACAACTACCAGATATCGCGGGATGCGGTGGCTCCGGACTAAATCAGTATTGCAAATGCTGATGGTTTGATAAAGACGACCTTCGGAAAGGTTTGGGATTAGTAGCAATTTGTGGATTCAAGTTCTATGAAGATGAATTTATTAGGACAACGACTGAAGCAAAGGATGAGAAAGACATATGGGAAGTGTCAGGCGGAGATTTAAACTTCTAAAGGGCCAGGTATAAGAAGCGTAGGTCGAGCAGCTGGTTAAAGGAGCGAGTTTGCCCAAAGTGGGAGAGTGGCGGAGCCGTATAGGGATTAGTAGTAGTAGGATGGCTACGCGCCTAAGGAGAGTTTGGAATGGTCTGGGATTTTAGCGACGGGCAATTGAAGTCTGCAGGTTTAATTCGAAGCATGGGTTGTTATGCGGCAGGAGATTCGGTATGGGGAAAGGAGCTGCTTGAAATAAAGAAGGATGCATCATAACTCTGAATTTGGGAAGGCGTTGCTGCGCATTTGATTGATGTTCAGGATGGGTGAATGGACTCGTGCAGCTGGAGAGTGAGATCGGACTCAGGATAAATTATTGATGTCATAGTGATGGTACCCCATGCAGCAGCGTTGGAAGATGCCGGGGAGTGATTTCTACAGGTGGGGTATTCCTGTGAGCAGGTTAGAAGTCATGTGGTTGGCGAGGCTTCTGCGAAGAGTTCTACTGGATATGCAGCAAAGGGTATTGTTGTATGAATGGTGTTAATAATTTAGAGTATCAATTGGTGTTCTACGGTAAGATATCGAGAAAGCTGGCGATTGATTGCACGAGGTTATATCGGCAAGAGATTAAGAATAATGGTGAACTCCAGAGTTTTGGTAATAATGGCTTCAAGCTAAGTGGGAGAGTCCCACTGCTTGTGATTTGGGTTTCATGGTTAGCTACTTGCGAGGTTCCCAGTTATTAATATCTTGGTGGGTTATCTAAGCTACGAAAAAAGACCATAAGTGGTAATTTGAGCGAATGACTTGTTGGAGGCATGCTATGGTTGGCCTTATTGGCTCATAATCGAACTTGGGAAGGGATTCAGGACTTATGCCTTGTATAGATACCGGTTTCGGAGGAAGTGATTTCGCCGGGTGCCTCGTCGAGAGGGTATTCATGTACTATGAGATTTATGGAGCTGAGTATATTCGGGACCAAGTAGGGCGGGTGGCTCTCAGTAACGGTCCTAGTGAATTCAAGAGGTAAAGTGTGGTGCCTAATGATGTCGAGCTTATAGGTACAATCAAGAATCAAGCTTTGTAGCAGCTTATGAGAAGAGGCACAAAATGTTCCGTGATGGTTGGCTTGTGATGTAACAATTGGGAAGTTTGAGATGGTTCGTAGGAGTTGAGACGGCATGGTCTCGTGATTCAAGGTCACTCGGGATGAGTGTAGATGGAGTATGTTATGTGTTGAAGAGAGTCAGTATTATTTCCAAAGCACTCAAGGATACATTGGAAGGAAAGGGATTGATTAGCCACAGTTGAAATTGGGCATGTTGGGATTTGTGATCACTTCATTCAGCGTGATCAAGTTGTGTGTATGATTTGTAGCGGTATGTGTGAGGCTTGTCGGCCGCCGCAATTGATGTTATTCAGAAGCCTTCTATTGTTATGGCTTGTTGTGTGGAAGCAGATTCCGGAAGGGGTTATGGTGGCTTGGGCCACTACTTGCAGATTTGCATATTCTACGGTTATGGGAATTTACCTGTGTGTTGCTATGGTTCTCCTGAAGTGAGTTAAGTGCGAAGTTCTTGTATGATGAAGTGTTAAAATATTTATGATTCCGGAGTTACGATGAAAATCGTGTTCTATTGTATGTTGGCACGTCGGGTGCAATGAGTAGCATGGAAGTACGAAGTGAGGATCAAGGGAGCAGTTCGGTGTCGACAAGGATGTCACGGGCTCGGATGAGGAAGGAATGGGTTGAATGATTAAGGTAAATTGGAAATGTCTTCAGCGTCACCCCAGATCGGTGTTTTATGAAAAAGGCTTTGCATCTTGGTAAGGGTTCTTGATCAATTTTCGGTGTTAGTGCAGCCGGTGATTCAGGTGTGCGGACCCGTTGTAATTTCGAGAGGTTGGGGAGCGTGTCCCACGGGAAGATTGCTTGAGTGTGACATGTAGTCACTCGATTGAGTAAAGATTTAAACCGAGTATGAGGATTGTGGTAATGTCACTAAATTTGAGAATTTTTGCCTGGAGGGCACTTTGTTTATTGGGTTATGAACTGAGGAGGTTGCTCCGGTTACGATGATTGTTCTTACGTGATATGAGGCGAAGGGGAGTTACTATGGACCTTTGAAAGGTTATTAGCCAAGCTGGTGGAATCAGAAATCGACTTGGGATCAGTGGATTGATTTATATGTAAACAGGGCTTTATATCAGGCCAGTTGTGTATGTTTCAGCGAGCGTTCCTTATGGAGGGACAGTCGGGGTGTTATTTTGTCATCAGCTATCCCAGGTAATGATGTATGGCATCGTATGAGTTGTGAGACGGCTTGGTAAATTCTTATGTGATAAGGTTCCGCGTGGCGATGATGTTATGTGAGCGGAATGGCTCTCGAGATTTAGATCTTGTATCACACCTTAGTTGTGCTTGGGTTTTGTAGCTTAGGGCGCTATGTGTTCCCCAGGGAATGGTACTATACACTTAGAGTGCTTGAGACCGAGATTCGGGAATTCATTATAATGAGCAATTTAGCTCGATGTGTATCTCCTTATGTGAGTTATACGTTTGGATCGGGTGGTACGCCGCCATGGGTATGTTGTGAGGATCGGGTGGCACGCGTCCATGGTTATGCTGTGTGGATCGGGTTGCACGCCGCAACAGAGTGATATGAGTGTAGTTTCCTATATGCTATTTTTGTGTGTTTCGCTTCCTATTTTCTAAGGAAAGTCTGTAGTAGTACGGGAGTTAGGTTCCTCCGAGAGTCCGTTTCCTTTTGCAATGCGTTCGAATTGGTGGCCTATTGGCGCAGGGTAGCATCATATGA
>NW_017694573.1:0-3970 GCF_001879085.1 Nicotiana attenuata
AACTGGAAGTAAACTGAGTGCCCCAATCTGAAATGATGGAAACTGGGACACCATGCAACCGAACAATCTCCCGAATATATATCTCTGCCAACCTCTCTGAAGAATAAGTAGTACAGATAGGAATGAAGTGTGCGGACTTGGTCAGCCTATCCACAATCACCCAAATAGCATCGAACTTCTTCAAAGTCCGAGGAAGTCCAACAACAAAATCCATAGTGATCCTCTCCCACTTCCACTCAGGAATAACCATCTGCTGAAGCAAGCCACCCGGTCTCTGATGCTCATATTTCACATGCTGACAATTGAGACACCGAGCTACAAATCCCACAATATCTTTCTTCATTCTCCGCCACCAGTAATGCTGTCTAAGATCCTGATACATCTTCGCGGCACCCGGATGAAATACCGCGAGCTATGGGCCTCCTCCAATATCAACTCCCGAAGCCCATCCACATTGGGCACACAAATCCGGCCCTGCATCCTCAACACTCCATCATCATCAATGGTCACATCTCTAGCATCATCATGCTGAACTCTTTCCCTAAGGACAAGCAAATGCAGATCATCATACTGGCACTCCCTGATACGATCATATAAAGAAGACCGAGAAACCACACAAGCCAATACCCGACTGGGCTCAGAAATATCCAACCTCACGAACCAATTGGCCTAAGCCTGAACATCAAATACAAGAGGTCTCTCCCCAACTGGGATATATGCCAAACTCCCCATACTCACTGCCTTTCGGCTCAAAGCAACGGCCACCACATTGGCCTTTCCCGGATGGTACAATATAGTGATATCATAATCCTTAAGCAACTCCAACCATCTCCGTTGTCTCAAATTAAGATCCTTTTGCTTGAACAAATGTTGAAGACTGCGATGATCAGTGAATACCTCATGAGACACGCCATACAAGTAATGCCTCCAAATCTTCAATGCGTGAACTATGGCAGCCAACTCTAAATCATGAACGAGGTAGTTCTTCTCGTGGGGCTTCATTTGACGAGAAGCATATGCAATAACTCTACCCTCTTGCATCAACACACAACCAATCCCTACTCTCGAAGCATCACAATACACGGTATATGAACCTGAAGCTTATGGCAAAACCAACAGTGGAGCTGTAGTCAAAGCTGTCTTGAGCTTCTGAAAGCTCTCCTCACACTCGTCCAACCATACAAATGGAGCACCCTTCTGAGCCAACTTGGTCAAGGGCGATGCGATAGATGAGAATCCCTGAACAAACCGACGATAATAGCCTGCCAAACTAAGAAATCTACAAATCTCAGTAGCTGAGGACGGTCTGGGTCAACTCTGTACCGCCTGGATCAACCTAAATCCCCTCACTGGACACCACGTGTCCCAAGAATGCCACTGAACTGAGCCAAAACTCACACTCGGAGAACTTTGCATAAAGCTTGTCCTCCCTCAATCTCTGCAATACAACCCTCAAATGCTCCGCGTGCTCCTCCTGACTATGCGAATATACCAAAATATCATCAATGAAGACTATGAACAACAAATCAAGATAAGGCCGGAACACGCTGCTGGGGCATTGGTCAGCCCAAAAGACATAACCAGGAACTCATAGTGACCATATCTGGTCCTGAAGGCTGTCTTGAGAATATCCGAATCCCTAATCTTCAACTCCCGAACGGATTTCAATCTTGGAGAACACCCCGCTCCCTGAAGCTGGTCGAATAAATCATCAATGCGAGGCAAAGGATATTTGTTCTTAATTTTTACCTTGTTCAATTTCCTATAATCAATGCACATTTTCATTGTGCCATCCTTTTTCTTCACAAACAGAATCGGCGCACCCCAAGGTGACACACTAGGCCGGATGAACCCCTTTTCTAGGAGTTCCTGAAGCTGCTCCTTTAACTCCTTCAACTCCGCGGGTGCCATACGATACGGCGGAATAGAAATGGGCTGAGTGCCCGGCACCAGGTCAATACCAAAATCAATATCCCTGTCCGGAGGCATGCTCGGCAGGTCTGCAGGAAATACATCAGGGAAGTCCCTCACAACTGGAACAGAATCAATACTGGGAGCCTCAGCTCCAACATCCCTCACAAAGGCAAGATACGAGAGACAACCCTTCCCAACCATACGCTGGGCTTTCAAGAAAGAGATCACTCTACTGGGAACATAATCAATCACACCACGCCACTCGATCCGCGGTACACCCGGCATAGCCAAAGTGACTGTTTTAGCATGACAGTCTAGAAGAGCACGACACGAAGATAACCAATCCATGCCTAAAATGACATCAAAATCCACCATACTCAGTAGTAAAAGATCAACTCGGGTCTCCAGACCCCCAATAGTCACCACACATGACCGGTACACACGGTCTACAACAACAGTATCGCCCACCGGGGTAGATACATGAACAGGTAAAGCAAGAATCTCACGGGGCGTACCCAAATAATGAGCAAAGTATGATGACACATAAGAAAAGGTGGATCCGGGATCAAATAATACAGAGGCATCTCTATGGCAGACTGAGACAATACCTGTAATAACAGCATCGGAAGCAGTAGCATCGGATCTGCCTGGAATAGCATAGAAACGGGCCTGACCGCCCCCTAATCGACCTCCCCCTCTGGGGAGACCCCTGGCTGACTGACCTCCACCCCTAGCTGGCTGAGCGGGTGGTGGCGAAGCAACTGGCGCTGAAGTCGAAGACTGACCCCTCTGCTGGGATGAACTAGAAGCACGACGAGGACACAACCTCCACATGTGGCCCACCTCGCCACACTCATAACAACTCCCAGGTGCTGGAGAAGGGAACTGAAGGGAACCCCTCGCACCGGAGTGACTAGAAGATGCACTCGGCATAGAAGAACTCTGAGATGATGGGGCACGAGATGAACTCTGAGCTGGGAGGGCGCTGAGTGATGACTGGCCCTGCTGAGTGATAACTAGGGATTTTGACGCATTTTATACTCCTTTGTGCTTATGCTTTGATTATAAATTCATACAAAATAGTCCCAAAAGGCTCATAAGTTGTTCTTGATTGCGGGTTTGATCAACAAAGTGACAAGATGTCGAAGATCGGCTCAAAAGGAGTGAAACCTACACAAGTACCAAAGAAGAGACAAAACTCAGGAGAAACAGGCCTAGTGCGGCCGCACTACACTTTGTGCGGTCCGTACTATGGAGATTCAGAGAGTTGGATTTTCAGGCATCAAGGCAGTGCGGCCGCAGAAGGTTTTGTGTGGTCCGCACTAGAGAGATTTAGAGACTCAGCATTTCAGGCTTCGAAGCAATGCGGCCGCACTAAACTTTGTGCGGTCCGCTGTAGACCACCGTGGCTGCACTACCATTCTGTGCGGTCCGCAGAACCAAAGTTTAGAGAGATATCAAATTCAAAAAAGTGAAGCATGTGCGATCCGCAGTCCATTCTGCGCGGACCGCATTGAAAACCTCCGCGGCCGCAATCCATTCTATGCGGTCCGCGGAGCCTGGGTTCAGAGAGTCGAAATTTCAAGTTCAAGAGCCTAGTGCGGCCGCACACCATTTTGTGCGGTCCGCACTCACCCCGCAGGGGCATTTTTGTCCAGTTTTTCCAGCTTAGTATAAATAGAATATTTTTCCATTTTTAGGGTATGAGATATTATCAGACGTTAGTTGCGCTCGTGAGAAGACTTCTCTTAGCCATTTTGGGCATTTTTACATAGTTTTAATCATTGAATCTTTGTATTTACTTTAGTAATTAATTAATATGTCTTTCTCTTCATCTATTTCTCTGATTTTCTCTTCAAGCATGAGTAGCTAGACCCATTAGCTAGGGTTGTGGCTCAACCGTAGTGTGGGTAATTGATGGGTGTTGTGATTTAAGGTTATATTGACTATGGGTGTTTGTTATTTGGGTCAATTTTATGGTTTAATTTATGTAATTAGTGGTTTGCTAAACACTAGTTTGTGTCTAAGTTGTACTTGGGTCTCTTCTTGTAGAAAA
>NW_017694574.1:0-3970 GCF_001879085.1 Nicotiana attenuata
CAGGGAAATCAAAATGAAAGACAGAGATAAGAGAGACTCCGGGCCATGCGGACGCCAGCAAGGCTACTTCGGAAATCTCCGGGCTAAATTAAGCTCCCAACGCTCCTACTGTTGTCCAAAAGCTCCTGCTCCGGTATCTGTGCAAAAGCACAGAAGTGTAGCATCAGCACAACCGACCCCATGTCCTGGTAAGTGCCTGTCCTAACCCCGGCGAAGTAGTGACGAGGCTAGACAGGACCTACCAAAAACAACCTGTGCAGATATATATATACAAAGGCAACAGAAATAACAACAGAGAATATCAACTAAAAAGGGGAAGGGGCATGCTCGGGAAAAAATACAGCGAATACAGATCAACGGATATAACGACGAAACTATCTCAATACCATAGCTCATATATAAGTGTCGGCGCCCACACGATCCCATTTCTTAATTCATAAGTAGACGGCGTGCCACACGATCCCATTTCATAATATATAAGTGCTCGGCGTGCCACACGATCCCATTTCATAATATATATATAAGTGGACGGCCTGCCACACGATCCTATATATATATATATATATATATAAGTGGACGGCGTGCCACACGATCCCATATTATAGTTCAAAATATCTGACTTGTAAAGAAGGCCCCATTAGGGGAATTCGACAATATAACACTTTAACCCGGCAAGGGTACAGTTAACAAGCCAAATATCCCGGCAAGGGAGAGTACATAATAATAGTCTACACGTCCCGGCAAGGGAATAATCACAACACATCCTCTTTTAAATCATTTCTTTCTCGACTATCACATTCTTGTTCGAGCCAACGCCCAAAATATACCAATCACAATTCTTCCTCAACCGTTCACATTATATGAAATTTATCAATTAAACAAGGAAATTGTGTCACGTCATTCGAATTAAAAGCAGTTAAGACTCATGGTCATGCTAGACTCCGGTGCATAGATAATCGTCACGATGCCTATACACCGTACTCCACATTTAGCAAGTAGTAAATAACATCCTAATCCTATTCACTCAAGCCAAAGTTAGAGCAAACACTTACCTCAAATGCTCCAAACTTAACTCAATCCTCTAGTATAGCTTTACCCTTCGAATTCACCACCAAACCACTTGAATCTAGTCACAAATTACTTGAGTGTATCAACAAAGGCTAATCTAATAAATTTGAATGCATAAAAAGTGAATGTCCCAAAGTTTGTTCAAAAATCCCGAAAATGCCCCCGGGCCCACGTGGTCAAAACCCGAGGTTCGAACCAAAACCCGACTACCCATTCCCCCATGAACTCAAATATATAAGTTATGTTGGAATCGGACCCCAAATTGAGGTCCAAAACCCCCAAATTTAGGAACCCTAGTTCTACCCTAAATTCCCAAATTCCCCCATTAAAATCTTTGGTTTGAAGTTGAAATTATGTTTAAAGATGTCAAGGAGTAAAGAAAATAAGTTAGAAATCACTTACCAATCGTTTTGAAGAAGTAGAATCGTTTGGAAAATCGCCTCTTATGTTTTGGGTTTTGAAAAAGTGAAAAATAGCTGAAAACCCCGACTTAATATTTTTCACTGGGGACCCGGCGCGGACCGCACAAAAATGTCCCGCGGCCGCGCCGAGGAAGGAGGGAAAATGACTCTCAGAACCTACCCAGCGCGGACCGCACTGATTTGGTGCGCGGCCGCGCTGGTTGGAATGGACCAAAATTCTCATTCTCTGAATCTCCCAGCGCGGACCGCGCTGATATGGCACGCGGCCGCGCTGGGCGACCTAGGAATACTGGCCTTCTGAACCTAGCCACGCGGACCGCGCAGAAATGCACCGCGGCCGCGCGGCATCCAGCGCGGACCGCGCGGAAATGACCGCGGCCGCGCTGGGGGCCTGCAACACCTGGACCTGCAAATTTCTGACACTTCTAAGCCTAAGACCTCCCGGGACCTACTCAAAACTCACCCGAGCCCTCGGGGCTGCAAACCGAACATACCTCATAAACTCAAAAACATCCTACGGACTCATCCGTGCGATCAAATCGCCAAAACAATATCGAATTAGGCCTCAAGACCCATGATTCCTTCCAATTTCCATGAAACATCAAATTAACTGCTTCTAGCTCAAAACACGTCAAATGACGTCCAAATCTAACCAAACTTCACAGCAATTGCTTAATTCACATTTAAGACTTGTGCCGGGCGTCGGAACCAAAATACGAGCCCAAAAGCACAGTCTTCTAAACAAATAACACTTTCCAATTCTTTACCTATTTCCAGAAAATAATTTCACGTAAAAATTCATTCCTCGGACTCGGAACCTCGGAATTTGATTCCAGGCACACCCCCAAGTCTCATATTTTCCTACGGACCCTCCGGGACTGCCGAATCACGAGTCCGGGTCCGTTTGCCCAAAACGTTGACCGAAGTCAAACTTAATCAATTAAAACATCAAAATTTTATTATCTTTCTCACAAATTCATATATAAACGTTCCGGCTACGCGCCCGGACTGCGCACACAAGTTCGAGGCAACCCCCAAGTGAGGTTTTCACGGCCTCAGAGATACAGAGTGAGTAGGAATTCAGGTGATGACCCCTTTGGGTCGTCACATTCTCCACCTCTAAAACAACCGTTCGTCCTCGAACGGACAAGAGAAAGAAGTACCTGAGTCAGGAAAAAGACGGGGATAACGGCTCCGCATAGTAGACTTGGACTCCCAGGTCGATGCCTCAGGAGGCTGACCTCTCCACTGAACACGAACAGAAGGAAAACTCTTAGACCTCAACTGACGAATCTGCCGGTCTAGAATGGCTACCGGCTCCTCCTCATATGATAAGTCCTTGTCCAACTGGACAGTACTGAAGTCTAACACATGGGTAGGATCGCCGTGATACCAACGAAGCATAGATACATGGAAAACTGGGTGCACGGCTTATAAGCTAGGTGGCAATGCAAGTCTATAAGCCACCTCACCCACTCGATCAAGAATCTCAAACGGGCCAATATACCTAGGGCTAAGCTTGCCCTTCTTCCCAAATCTCATCACACCCTTCATAGGCGACACTCGGAGCAATACCCGCTCCATGAAAGCTACATCTCGAACCTTACGGTCTGCATGACTCTTCTGCCTAGACTGAGCTGAACGAAGCCTCTCCTGAATGATCTTGACCTTATCTAAGGCCTCCTGAACTAAATTTGTACCCAATAACCGAGCCTCCCCCGGTTCAAACCATCCGACTGGAGACCGATATCGCCTACCATACAACGCCTCATATGGAGCCATCTGAATGCTGGACTGGTAGCTGTTGTTGTAGGCGAACTCTGCTAAAGGCAAAAACTGGTCCCACGAGCCTCCGAAATCAATGACACAGGCTCGGAGCATATCCTCCAATATTTGAATAGTCCTCTTGGACTAGCCGTCCGTCTGAGGATGGAACGCTGTGCTCAACTGAACCTGGGTGCCCAACTCCTGCTGAACTGCTCTCCAGAAGCGCTAGGTAAACTGCGTACCCTGATCCGAAATAATAGATACCGGCACCCCATGAAGGCGAACAATCTCTCGGATGTAGATCTCAGCTAACCTCTCCGATGAATAAGTGGCTGCAACAGGAATAAAATGCGCTGACTTGGTCAGCCTATCAACATGACCCAAATGGCATCAAACTTCTTCCGAGTCATCGGAAGTCCGGTAACTAAATCCATGGTGATCCTCTCCCACTTCCACTCGGGAAGCTCAATCCTCTAAAACAAACCACCAGGCCTCTGATGCTCATACTTAACCTGCTGACAGTTCAAACATCGAGCCACATATGCAACAATATCTTTCTTCATCCTACGCCACCAATAAAGCTGCCGCAAGTCCTGATACATCTTCGCGGCGCCCGGGTGAATAGAATATCGAGAACTATGGGCCTCCGCTAAGATCGACTCTCGAATCCCATCGACATTGGGCACACAAACTCGCCCCTGCAATCTCAAAAC
>NW_017694575.1:0-3969 GCF_001879085.1 Nicotiana attenuata
GATAAATAATTTTGAGGAGACAGCCATTAGGAACAAGGAAAACCAAGGAGCAAAGGAAAAGAAAAGAGAAGAGAAAGCTTACAATTGGCAAGCCGGGATGACGCATGTGACCGAGTAAAGGCATAATAGAAATGGTTATTTGCTTAGGTGCATTCACCCCTCAATGTGCGGTTATCTATCTGTTAATGCCCTAACCGCTAACAAAGTTGTTGTTGATGAGTCCAGGCAAGTGGTTAAGTTGACTGGCATTCTGGCAACCCATCCCTACAATACCCGCTCTAAGGACAAGTCAAACATGGTCAATCAGGAGTTAGAAGCAAGTATTGTCGACCCATCTAGGGAGGAGGAAGTAGTGGACGTTAACGCAATGAAGGAGGAGATGTATAAATTGAAGCAACAAATGGCCGAGATGTACCAGGCCTGGTCGAAGGGACATCCACCACCATCCTATCCTGCTAACCCCACTTACCTCCCACCACTAGCTCAGCCTCAAGATCCTCCCACAGTGAACTCATCTCCCGCTTTCCCTACTTACCAGCAGTACTATGGAACCACTTCTCAAACACCACCACCTCCACCACCCAAACAAATCCCATGTCCTCCACCACCAATCACCCCTGTGTTCGTGGCTCCCCCACCTGCCACACTACACAGGTCTTCCAGCGAACCTTTGTTCCAAACTCATGATAACCAGTACTACCCACCCGAAGCCACTTTCAAACCGCTAGAGCCATGCCCTTACACTCCTCGCCTTGATCTCTCAGCAGAAGAAGAAAAGCCTCCCAAAAACCCTGAGCAAGAGGAGATGATCCGGAAGGTCAAGAGCCTAGAACAGTCGTTCCGAAATATGCAAGGACTCGGAGGACAAGTGAGTGTAGCCTACAAGGACCTATGCCTGTTCCCTGATGTCCAATTGCCGGCAGGATTCAAGTTACCCAAGTTTGACTTATATGATGGCCATGGTGATCCGGTGGCCCACTTAAGGGGATTCTGTAGCAAGATGAGAGGCGCTGGAGGAAGGGACGAGTTATTGATGGCTTACTTTAGCCAAAATCTAAGTGGAGCAGCGTTGGAGTGGTACACACGATAGGACCATACCCGATGGTACACCTGGGACGACCTGGCTCAAGCATTTGCATGTCATTTTCAGTACAATCTCGAAATTGTCCCGGACCATCTATCACTGACTAAAATTGAGAAGAAGCCCGGAGAAAGCTTTAGAGAGTATGGTTTTCGGTGGAGAGAGCAGGCAGCAAGAGTCGATCCTCCAATGAAAGAAAATGAGATGGTTGATTATTTCCTTCAGGCTTTGGAGCCAACCTATTATGGTCATCTGGTGTCAGCAGTGGGAAAAACTTTCAATGAGGTCGCGAAAATGGGAAGTATGGTGGAAGAGGGTCTCAAGTCTAACAAGATTATGAGCTATTCAGCAATCAAAGCAACTACTCAGGCTATTCAGAGCGGCACTGGAGGCGTATTGGGAAAGAAGAAGAAAGAAGAAGTTGCAGTAGTGGAATCGAGAGCTTGGTCTAGAGGTCCATCGCCTTATTATCACCAACCTCGCCCTTACCCCCAAACCTACCCACATACCCCATATGGCCCACCGCAGCATTACTACCCACCTCCCGCTCCCCATTTCTCTGTCCACCATGCCCAGACATACCCCCAACCTCCTACCCATGCACAATGGCGTGCACCCACCCCACAAAATACTTACCCAACTCAAGGCACCTACCCGTCCCTAAGAACCAACAGAAATCCTGCTGGAACCGGTTTTCGACCCAATCCCGCATTTAAGAATGATAGGTTGCAAAAGAATAAGACTTTCACTCCCTTGGGTGAATCTTACACCAGCTTGTACCACAGATTGAGACAGTTGGGCATGCTGAACCCGATCGAACCCAAATTGCCAAATCCTCCCCCAAGGAATCTGGACCACTCTGTAAATTGTGAGTATTGCTCAGGTGCGCCGGGACATGACACAGAAAAATGTTGGCACTTGAAAACGGCTATCCAAGAGCTCATTGATACCCGCCGAATTGAAGTACAAGCTCCAGAAACGCCTAACATCACCCAAAATCCATTACCAACCCATCACGAGACCCATATGATTGAGCTAGTCCAAAAGGGAGAGCATAAGAAGCCGTCACAGACCGTAATGATGATCAGGGCTAGTGAGGATAAATCAAATGAGAAACTAGCAAAGGAGAGAGCATCGATCAAGGTTGGAGAAACAATTGTAGTGATGAAGAAAGAGCTTTTGAGCGGCGTTGCAGAAAAACAAGAACCAGTTAAAGTGGTAGTGTCTGGGGCAGCTGTTAAGCCCGCTGTGATTGTGAAAGGGGCTCGCACAGAGCCGGTTGTCATCAAGCCAGTGACTCAGCTACCGGTACTCAGTAGAAAGGCCGTCCCATGGAATTACGGCCGAGTGACAGTGATGTATCAGGGAAAGGAAGTCAAGGAAGAAGTTTGTGAAACACACGGTCTGACTCGCTCGGGGAGATGTTTTGCTCCTGACGAGTTGAGAAAGGCTAGACTTACCAAAGACAATCCAACATCAGTGAAGAAAGCTGTAACTGAAGAGGAGGCAGAAGAATTTTTGAAGAAAATGAAGGCACAGGATTATTCCATTGTAGAACAGTTGAGAAATACCCCGGCGCAAATCTCTTTGCTATCATTATTGATTCACTCAGATGAGCACCGCCAGGCATTGATGAAAATTCTGAATGAGGCCCATGTTCCCGATAAGATTTCTGTGAACCATTTAGAGAAAATAGCAAACAAGATCTTTGAAGTCAACAGGGTTACATTTTCTGATGATGAGTTGCCTTTGGAAGGTACTAAACATAATAAAGCACTCTACCTCACGGTGAAATGTGAAGACTCCGTGGTCACCCGGGTGCTTGTTGATAACGGGTCTAGTGCAAACATCTGCCCTCTCTCCACCCTGGAAAAGTTAAAAGTAGACAGTGAGAGAATTCATAAGAATAGCATTTGCGTGCGTGGATTTGATGGAGGAGGCAAGGACACAGTCGAGGATATAGTGCTGGAGCTGACAATAGGCCCAGTTGAATTCACTATGGAGTTCCAGGTGCTCGATGTGGCTGTCTCTTATAATCTCTTGTTAGGCCGACCTTGGATCCATGCAGCAAAGGCAGTGCCATCTACCTTGCACCAGATGGTTAAATTCGAGTGGGACAGGCAAGAGATTGTGGTGCATGGGGAAGATAGTTCGTGTATTCTGGGTGACGCCATTGTGCCTTTTATAGAAGCTGAAAATGATAAAGGCCCATGGGTTTATCAAGTCTTCGATACGGTATCAGTTGAGAAGATCCCGGAAGGGAAGTGTATTCCTGTGCCAAAGGTAGCTGCTGCATCCGTCATGGTTGCGTCGGAAATGCTGAAGAACGGATTTGTACCTGGAAAAGGCTTGGGTGCTTCTTTACAAGGCATCGTACAACCAGTATCCCTTCCTGCAAACCTGGATACTTTTGGCTTAGGCTTCAAACCCACTGCTGCAGACATAAGGCGAGCTAGAAAAATGAAAAAGAAAGCATGGACCCTTCCAAAACCTATCCCCCGCCTCTCCCGTTCCTTTGTCAGGCCTGGTACTAAGAAGCGCCTAGCAACGGTAATGCCCAGTGGTATGGTTGACCCCGACAAGGAGCTGATTGAGAAGTTTGAAAAGTTGTTTCATGAGGTGAATGTGTTGGAAGCTGGAGAAGGTCCAAGCAAGACAGATATCCAGTTCGTGGGGGGCCCGAACAAAGCTTAACAATTGGGAAGCAAATCCCCTTCCTACCTGGAGGGAGTCTTGGTAGTTAGTTTTGATTTCCTTTCAGTTAATCTGAATTATTTCCAAGGTTGTAATTTGGATGCTATGTTCCGTCCGTTTGGATGAGTTAAACCTTGTTATCTTAAATATTAATGAAATGCAATTTCCCTCTTTTTCATTCCTGATGTTTTCTA
>NW_017694576.1:0-3969 GCF_001879085.1 Nicotiana attenuata
AGGAGTAATTCGTGCGAGGCAAAAATCACATGCTCACAGCTGCCCCTCTTTGCTCGAAGACACGAAGGGCTTTCGGGCAAAGATAAATGAGCAACATGAAGGATTTTTGCCAGCTCGGCACTCCAGGAGAAGCATTTTGAAACCCGTCCGACCGAACCCTGCTTCAAAGGTTGCCTACATATCCTTGGCTATAAAGGAATCAGGTCAGTGTAGTTCTGGAAGGTTTGGTAGCTGGGACTACCAAGGGTTGTGATCTCACTGCTGTTGCTGCTGCTACTGCTTACTGACCTCCTTATTACACCAAAAGGAAATCAAAGCTAAGATAGCTATGCCTATCAACTATGAGTTACAAGATTCCTGTCTATAATTGTCTTGAAACTTGATCTTGAGTCTTAGCTGATTTTGCTGTGAACTTCGATCTGAATCTTGATGCTCGCAAATTGTAGGTGTTTTACTTTTCCCTGCAGCATTGAGTCGACACAGGGTCAACGGAGCTTGTGACTTCAATCAGATTTTGAGCAATCCGCGCCCTTGCTTGCTTCGCATTTGAGTTCATCTTTTTGTTCTTTTCTTCTTTTCTTAATTCCATTGATCATCTCACACCTTGTGTCTCGAGGTTGACCTGCTTAGGGTACCAAAACAAACAAACGAACGAAATTTTCTGCCCCAGTTTTCACTAGGAAAATTTCGTGAGTTAGCTGTGACACATATCAAATTGGGAATGTGTAAAGGGATCCTCGGTTTTTGTTCCGGGATTTTGGAAAGAAAAAAAATGCTCTACGGTGTTTGTGCCGGGAGATCCTCGGTTTTTGTTCCGGGATTTGAAAAGAAAAAGCTCCACGGTTTTTGTGCCGGGAGATCCTCGGTTTTTGTTCCGGGATTTTGGAAAGAAAAAGCTCCACGGTTTTTGTGCCGGGAGATCCTCGGTTTTTGTTCCGGGATTTGAAAAGAAAAAGCTCCACGGTTTTTGTGCCGGGAGATCCTCGGTTTTTGTTTCGGGATTTGAAAAGAAAAAGCTCCACGGTTTTTGTACCGGGAGATCCTCGGTTTTTTGTTTCGGGATTTGAAAAGAAAAAGCTCCACGGTTTTTGTGCCGGGAGATCCTCGGTTTTTGTTCCGGGATATTTAAGGAATGGGATCTTATGCTATCATGATTTGTTTTTCTTTTTGGGATTTTTATTTTAACTTCTTTTCTTCTTTCTTCTATCTTTTGTTTTTTCCTTTTTCATGTTTTCCCTTTATTTAGCAAAACGCATTAAAGAATTTGGGGGGGGGGGGAACTTCCTTTTTGGTCGTTTTTATGCTGCAAAGCTGTTTCAGCGCTTGCGCATTTCATTTCCTTTTGGATTGCACCTACTTCTTGCACGGTTGCTTTGAATTAGACCTGTTTTCAACAAAGAACAATTTGTTAGTTTGAAACGGTGGTTGGTTTTGTGGCCTTGATCATCTCAATTGCTTGATCCCGGCCCCATTTCCGTTGAGGACTTTGCTGCTCGTTTGCCTTGAGGGTGAATCTCTTTTCAAACCGAACGGGTTCAACCTTAGGACTTCATGATGATTCGCCCGTGTGGGCTCTAGCCTTCTGCCTTTGGGACCTTTGCCTTTGACTTTCCTTTTTTCAATGTTTTTGCTTTGAAAGCATCAACCACCATGGTCAGTCGAGATTGGCCTGACGCACTCACTGAGGCTGGGTATTTCTTCGGCTCTGACCAGGCGAAGCCCTGTGAA
The DNA here is from genome assembly GCF_001879085.1 of Nicotiana attenuata. NCBI lineage: Eukaryota > Viridiplantae > Streptophyta > Magnoliopsida > Solanales > Solanaceae > Nicotiana > Nicotiana attenuata. The sequence continues at coordinate 1,729 of NW_017694576.1, forward strand.
ACCGGTCCTGCCATATTTTCTTTGTACTAGTTACGGAATCAGAGATAAGCCGAAAGGGATTCAAAGAGAAGTATGCAGAAAGGCAATCGGATGAGTTTAAAGAGAAGCATCCCTTTCGGGGAAAAGAAGGACTTATCTGGGATGTGCATGCTGGCTTCAAATGATCATGACATGCTTCTTGGACTGGATACCCGACCCACACAAACTTTCTGCCTTCTTGTGAACCCATTGATCCGTACTTCAAAACCAGGGAATTTTGCCAGGACTCTTGTAATAGTGAGATGTCTTCTTTTCGGCCGACAGCGCCCTTTGTGGGTTTTCGCCAATCGACCTCTCTCATTTCTCTTCTCACTGTCGCCCGACAGTGCTCTTTACGAGTTTTCACTAAACGGACTCTCTCATTTTCAGTTTCTCTACTCACCATCGCCTTATGCTGCCCGAAGGTTTTCACCGATAAGACTCTCTCATTTTATTTCTCTCAACTTGCATTGTGTCAGATTATAACGACAACGTTTTCCACTTCCCTGCCTTTGCCAATTGATCGGAAGGACTTGGATAAGGTTTCGGGGTAAAAAGGATTTTGGGCAGAACTACAACTTTGGAACCATTTCGGCGGACTCATGGCCGAACCATTATATCATCTGCCCCAGTTTCATTTTTGGGGAAATTGGGATTTTTGTTTTGGTGTGACTGAACCTCAGGGAGAGGCTGCCTACGTACCTTTTCAGGATCAAGTCAAACGTAGTTCAGGCGACTTTTGTTTTTGGTTGTTTTTGTTTTTGTTTTTGTTTTTCTTTTTCCTTTCATCATATTTTCTTCTTTTTCATATATATATATATATATATATATTTTTTTTTCCGTACTTCCGGGTTCCAAAGAGGGTAGCCAAAGAAGGGTAACCGGCTCAAATGGGTTTACGAAGGGTTAATAGTGTTTGGGTAACGAGAGGAAAGGCCTTCGTCATTTCAATTGTACAAAAACCAACACCGCTGAGAGCCTAGACATAGTACCTTTTGACTGCGTCTGCGTTCACTGCTGTCTCAGGATCATTCCCTTCGATGTCCCCCAGATACAGTGCTCCTCTTGGCAATATTTTCCGGATGATGTATGGACCTTTCCAATTAGGGGCAAACTTCCCTTTTGCTTCCTGATGATGAGGAAGAATGCGTCTGAGTACCAGCTGTCCCACTTCGAAATTCCTGGGACGCACTTTCTTATTATAGGCACGGGCCATTATTTGTTGGTATAGCTGTCCGTGACAAACCGCGGCCATCCGTTTTTCATCAATTAATGACAATTGCTCTAGTCGGGTTTTGACCCATTCACTATCCTCAATCTCCGCCTCAACGATTATCCGGAGTGAAGGGATTTCCACTTCTGCAGGTATGACTGCTTCAGTACCGTAAACTAACAAGTACGGTGTTGCTCCAATTGACGTACGTACTGTGGTGCGATACCCAAGTAATACGAAGGGTAACTTTTCATGCCATTGCCGGGAGCTTTGAATCATCTTTCTCAAAATCTTCTTGATGTTCTTATTTGCTGCCTCGACAGCACCATTGGCTTTTGGCCGATAGGGAGTTGAGTTTCTATGCGTTATCTTGAATTGTTCACATACCTCCTCCATCAGGCGACTGTTCAAGTTAGCTGCATTGTCGGTAATAATAATTGCAGGAATGCCAAAGCGGCAAATGAGATTGGAGTGCACAAAGTCTACTACGGCTTTCTTGGTGACTGACTTGAGGGTGATGGCTTCAACCCATTTTGTGAAATAGTCGATTGCTACCAGTATGAACCTATGCCCATTCGAAGCTTTCGGCTCGATCGGCTCAATGACATCCATGCCCCAAGCGACAAACGGCCAAGGTGCTGACATCGGATGGAGTTCTGTCAGAGGTGCATGAATCAAGTCGCCGTGCACCTGGCATTGGTGACATTTCCGAACAAAACTGAAACAGTCCTTCTCCATGGTTATCCAGTAATACCCGGCTCGCAAAATTTTCTTTGCCAACACATAACCATTCATATGAGGTCCACACACTCCTGCGTGCACTTCATGCATAATTCTTCCAGCTTCCTCGGCGTCAACACATCTTAGCAAGTTGAGGTCCGGGGTTCTTTTATACAAAACATCACCACTTAAAAAGAAACCACTCGCATGTCGTCTAATGGTTCTTTTCTGATCTCCGGTGGCCTGCTCAGGGTATTCCTGTGTTTTCAGAAATCTCTTGATATCATGAT
>NW_017694577.1:0-3969 GCF_001879085.1 Nicotiana attenuata
AGTGATGCCCCGCGGGCCCTAGGATTTGAAGCTTTGATGTATTCTTAGATAATCGAGTTTGTATTTTTGCTTTTGAGTCTGGTTTTTGTACTTTCCTTTTCCGAGAAAAGAAAAACAAATAGTCTAGTAGCTTTGTAATCGTAAGTTTTATTAATGAAAATTTGAAAATTCCCAAAAATTGTTTCTTTATTTCTTGCATTTATGTTTGCATTTATTTGCAAGAACTACGCTTGGTCTGATTCATGCGGGGTCATGATACGTAGGCAATCTACATAAGATTAGACCGTAATCCTAAGAAAAAGAGAAAAGAGAAACGCGAGGGAAACAAATGAAAGAAAAACAAGAGAGAAAAAAGAAACGCAAAAGAAGAAAATAAGGCATTAAGAGAGAAACCATGGCCAAGGAAAAGAAAAGAGCGGAAAATGAAATAAAGAGAGAAGAAGGAGAAGAAAAGGAGGAAATAAAACAAAAGAGAAAGAAAAGCGAAGGGAACAAAAGAAAAGCCGGGATGACGCATGCAACCGAAGCAAACATGTAGATATTCATTTAACTGTATAGGTGCATCACACTCCAATGTGCGGTTACCTATCTATTATTTGTTTCAAAACTAACTGTTGTTGCTGTCCATTTCAAGCTGAGCTTTTTAGAAACAGTGGTAAGCTGGCCTCACATTGCTATTTCACCAGATCCAAAGGAAATACAGAGATGTCGTTTGAAATGACTCTGCCTGCAATCCCCATACCCGAAGACAGACCCATCTCGGGGGTCCCGACCTCTGAATCTTTTACAGCTGAAGAAAATTGGATCTTGCGCCTGCGATTGATGGAAATGTGGGATGCTTGGAACAACGGAAAAGAACCTCCAAGCACCATTCCCGGATTCACAGAGTTATTCCCAAGGTCTGGAGGTTCTACTACTGTCCCCATCAGCCACCCAAACACTCCTTTGGGGCAACCTACCATAACTGCTCACTTCCTAGGAACACCTTCTGAGGTTCGCCCCCAGGTGTTCCCATCTGGAGCTGCTCCCAACATCTTTACGGCTCCACCCTGCTCCGCAACCACACAACCATCACTACCTAAGCATGCTGTTGACTCTTCAGTCTTCACTTTCCAAAATCCCGTCTTTCAGGCTGACCCTCCTCATTATACTCAATATACCTACTCTCAGCAGCCACCGTACGAGCTTACACCGGGGCAGGACAAAACCCTCAAAGCCCCAGAGCAGGATGAGATGGCAAAGAGAATGAGAAGCCTCGAGCAGAGCTTAAAAAATATGCAAGGCTTGAGCGGGCAAAAGAGTGTCTCCTATACAGACCTATGTATGTTCCCGCATGTACACTTGCCGTCAGGGTTCAAAACACCAAAATTAGAGAATTATGACGGACACGGTGACCCCATTGCTCACCTGAAGAAGAGTTGCAATCAATTACGGGGAGCCGGTGGCAAAGAAGAGTTGTTGATGGCATATTTCGGGGAAAGCTTAATTGGCATCGCTTCAGAATGGTATATGGACCAAGATGTCTCGCGTTGGCATATTTGGGACGATCTGGCCCGAGACTTTGTTCGACAATTTCAGTACAACATAGACATCGCGCCAGACAGGAACTGCTTCGCGAATCTAAAGAAAAAGCCTTCAGAAAGTTTCCGTGAATATGCAATTAAGTGGCGTGAACAGGCGTCAAGAGTGAAGCCTCCGATGGATGTGGTAGAGATGGTCACTATTTTCCTTCAAGACCAGGAAGCATACTATTTTCAGAATATGATGTCCGCCATGGGCAAGCCCTTCGCAGAGGCAATAAAAATCGGAGAGATGGTAGAGAATGGGCTAAAAACGGGTAGAATTTTGAGCCAGTCAGCCATAAGAGCAACCTCCCAAGCCATCCAAGGCGGGTCTGGAGGAATGGCCAAAGGCAAAAAGAAAGAACAAACAGTGATGGCAGCGTCGGGAGGAAGAAGATACCGGGCTCCTAGACCGGTGTTCTCTGAAAGAACCCCTCAACACTACTATCCTCATACTGATATGGCCTACGCTCCTCCACCTTATGCGGTCATGAATGCTCAACCCTTCGGCCGACCGCAACCACAAGCTAACCGAAATCCACCTCCATTCCAAAGAAATCAACCTCCTCACCAGAACCAATATAATCCCCGACCACCGCAAAATAACTTCCGCCCTCGGGAACCACCCAGACGACCAAATTTTACGCCGATTGGTGAACCTTACTCCAGTCTGTTCCCGAAACTCGTCCAAATGATTTTGCTGCAGCCTATTCCCCAAAACAGGCAGAACCCGAAATCTCCAGCTTATCAACGAGGGGTCCATTGTGCCTACCATTCAGGAGCTGAAGGGCATAGTACTGATAACTACTGGATATTGAAGAAAGCTGTGGAAGATTTGATCGAACAAGGGAAAAAAGTGTTGAGGGATGAAGAAGCCCCGAATGTGACCAATAATCCATTGCCCGTTCACAACAACGGGCCGGTAATCGGGATGATCTATGAAGACAGAGAATTTGATCCAGCATTAAAAGCTATAATTGCTATTGCCGACACAGAAAAGAAACCCAAGGTACCCCCGAAGCAAGAGAAAGGGGAGGAGAAGAATAAAAGTGTCAAGAAACCTGAGATAAAAGCAGAGACGGAACCTCCTAAGAATGGAATTCTCTATGTTCCGCGAGGACGCCAAGAAAAACCACTAGTGATCAGTGCTCCAAGGAAGTTTGAAGTAAAAAGGGAAATGCAAATATATGTGCCAAAAGGAGCTTATGTGGTACGGGGGACAATTAAGCCGCCTCGGCTGAATGAGCCAGTGGTTATTGGATGCGTACCACAAAAGCCAATGACAGACCCCTCTGCAGTGCCACGGAACTATCAGCAAACAGTGGTTACATACAAGGGCAAAGAAATTTTGGGGGAACTTCCAGGGAAAACCTTTGTTGAGAAATATTCAAATGTACAGGAGGTAAACAATGCCGCTCGAAAGCGCTTTCCGTCCAAGAAGCCAGTGAGTGTTGAGGAAGCAGAAGCCTTCTTCCAGAAAATGAAGATGCCTGATTATGAAACAGTGGATCAATTAAGGAAATATCCAGAACAGGTGTCCCTGCTATCATTGGTGACGAAATCCTCCGAGCATCAGAAGATCTTGATGAAAACTTTGAATGAGGCGTATGTGCCAATTGAAACGTCAGTCGAACAGCTCGAAAGGATGGCAGAAAGGTTCTTCGCCATCAATCAACTCTCTTTTAGTAAAAATGACTTTCCTCCGGAAGGCGCAGCTCACAACAAAGCCTTGCATCTGACTGTCAAGTGTGAAGGTTATTATGTCAAGCGAGTCATGGTGGATGGAGGCTCGGGGGTTGACATCTGCCCACTCTCCACATTGCAAAGGATGGAAATCGGGACAGGAAGGATTCGTCCGAATAATGTTTGTGTGAGAGCTTTTAATGGTGTTAAGAGGGATACCATCGGTGAAATTGATTTGATATTGACCCTAGGTCCGGTGGAGTTCGAGGTAACCTTCTAGGTGTTGGACATGGATACATCTTATAATTTTCTTCTGGGAAGGCCCTGGATCCATGCTGCAGGAGCTGTGCCCTCTACCCTCCACCAAATGGTAAAATTCAAATATGAAGATCAGGAAATCGTGGTCCACGGAGAAGACGAGCAGTCCATTTATCGTGACCCATCTATCCCATGTTTGGAGGCGAGGGAAGGAAGTGAGCATATTGTTTATCAAGCCTTTGAAATTGTGGTGGCAGATCAGCACGAGGAGGGAAATCCTTGTCCTCAACCTTTCCTGTCTAATGCTTCAATCATGGTGGCCAAAGAGATGATTAGACACGGTTTCAAACCAGGAAAACGGGTTGGGAAACGCTTTACAAGGAATATTCGAGCCAGTAACTCTACCCACAGCAGAAAAGTTTTTCGGGATAGGCTTCCACCCTACCCCAGATGATGAGAAATGGGC
>NW_017694578.1:0-3967 GCF_001879085.1 Nicotiana attenuata
GGACTCCAGGCCATTCTACCGCTGTGTCATATCGTATGTGAAGGCTCGGCGTATGGTCGAGAAGGGGTGTTTGGCTTATTTAGCTTATGTTCGGGACTCCAGTGCTGAGGTTCCCTCTATTGATTCTGTGCCCGTTGTTTGTGAGTTCCCTCATGTTTTCCCTTCAGACCTGCCGGGTATGCCACCCGACAGGGATATTGATTTCTGCATTGATCTGGTTCCGGGCACTCAGCCTATTTCTATTCCGCCATATTGTATGGCCCCGCCGGAGTTGAAGGAGTTAAAAGAGCAGTTGCAGGATTTGCTTGAGAAGGGTTTCATTAGACCCAGTGTGTCTCCTTGGGGTGCGCCGGTGTTATTTGTCAAGAAGAAGGATGGGTCAATGAGAATGTGTATTGATTACCGGCAATTGAACAAAGTAACAGTCAAGAATAAGTACCCACTGCCGAGGATTGATGATTTGTTCGACCAGCTTCAGGGTGCCAGGGTATTCTCCAAGATTGACTTGCGATCTGGCTACCATCAGTTGAGGATTAGGGCATCCGATGTCCCTAAGACAGCCTTCCGCACTCGGTATGGGCATTACGAGTTCCTGGTTATGTCATTTGGGTTGACCAATCGCCCCAGCAGCATTTATGGAGTTGATGAACCGAGTGTTCAGGCCATATTTGGACATGTTCGTGATAGTCTTTATTGATGATATTTTGGTGTACTCCCGTAGCCAGGAGGAGCACGAGCAGCACCTTAGAGTGGTTCGTTCATACTCTGAGGGATAGCAGTTATATGCCAAGTTCTCCAAGTGTGAGTTCTGGCTGAGTTCAGTTGCATTCCTGGGTCACGTTGTATCAGCTGAGGGTATTCAGGTGGACCCAAAGAAGGTAGAGGCAGTCAAGAACTGGCCTAGACCAGCATCAGCTACAGAGATCCGGAGTTTCTTGGGGTTGGCAGGCTACTACAGACGGTTCGTGCAGGAATTTTCATCTATTGCAGCCCCGATGACCAGATTGACCCAGAAGGGTGCCCAGTTCAGATGGTCGGATGAGTGTGAGGCGAGCTTTCAGAAGCTCAAGACAGCTCTGACTACGGCACCGGTGTTGGTTCTGCCCACAGGTTCAGGGCCCTATACTGTTTATTGTGATGCTTCCCATGTTGGGCTTGGAGCAGTGTTGATGCAGGATGGCAAGGTCATTGCCTACGCTTCGAGGCAGTTGAAAATTCATGAGAAGAACTATCCAATGCATGATATGGAGTTGGCAGCCATTGTCCACGCCTTGACGATTTGCAGGCACTATTTGTATGGCGTGGCGTGTGAGGTGTACACGGATCACAAGAGCCTTCAGTACCTGTTCAAGCAGAAGGAGTTGAATGTGAGGCAGAGGAGGTGGTTGGAGTTGTTGAAAGATTATGATGTTACTATCTTGTATCACCCGGGTAAGGCCAATGTGGTGGCCGATACGTTGAGTAGGAAGTCCACCAGCAAGGGTGGTCTTGCTTATATCCCGGTCAGCCAGAGATTGCTTGCTTTAGATATTCAGGCTTTGGCCAATCGATTGGTGAGATTAGATATTTCTGAGCCTAGCAGAGTGTTAGCTTGCACGGTCGCTCGTTCTTCTCTATTGGAGTGTATCCGTGACCGGCAGTTTGATGATCCCCATTTGTGTGTCCTGAGAGACACGGTGCAGCGTGGAGGTGCCACGAAGGTGACCTTAGATGATGATGGTGTTTTGAGATTGCAGGGGCGAGTTTGTGTGCCCAATGTTGATGGGATTCGAGAATTGATCTTAGCGGAGGCCCATAGTTCTCGGTATTCTATTCACCCGGGCGCCGCAAAGATGTATCAGGACTTGCGGCAGCATTATTGGTGGCGTAGGATGAAGAAGGATATTGTTGTGTATGTGGCTCGGTGTTTGAACTGTCAGCAGGTCAAGTATGAGCATCAAAGGCCCGGTGGGTTGTTTCAGAGGATTGAGCTCCCCGAGTGGAAGCGGGAGAGGATTACCATGGATTTCGTTATTGGACTTCCATTGACTCGGAAGAAGTTTGATGCAATTTGGGTCATTGTTGATAGGCTGACCAAGTCAGCGCATTTCATTCCAGTGGCAGTCTCCTATTCATCCGAGAGGTTAGCTGAGATTTATATCCGGGAGATTGTCCGCCTTCATGGTGTGCCGGCATCCATCATTTCGGACCGGGGTACACAGTTTACCTTGCGCTTCTGGAGAGCAGTTCAGCAAGAGTTGGGCACCCAGGTTCAGTTGAGCACAGCATTCCATCCTCAGACGGACGGTCAGTCCGAGCGGACTATAAAGATTTTGGAGGATATGCTCCGAGCTTATGTCATTGATTTTGGAGGCTCGTGGGACCAGTTTTTGCCGTTACCAGAGTTCGCCTACAATAACGGCTACCAGTCCAGCATTCAGATGGCCCCATATGAGGCGTTGTATGGTAGGCGATGTCGGTCTCCAGTCGGATGGTTTGAGCCGGGAGAGGCTCGGTTATTGGGTACAGACTTAGTTCAGGTGGCCTTAGATAAGGTCAAGATCATTCAAGAGAGGCTTCGTTCAGCTCATTCTAGGCGGAAGAGTTATGCAGACCGTAAGGTACGAGATGTAGCTTTTATGGTTGGTGAGCGGGTATTGCTCCGGGTGTCGCCTATGAAGGGCGTGATGAGGTATGGAAAGAAGGGCAAGCTTTGCCCTAGGTACATTGGCCCGTTTGAGATTCTTGATCGAGTAGGAGAGGTGGCTTATAGACTTGCATTGCCACCTAGCTTATCAGCCGTGCATCCAGTTTTTCATGTGTCTATTCTTCGAAGGTATCACGGCGATCCTACCCATGTGTTAGACTTCAGCACTGTCCAGTTGGACAAGGATTTATCTTATGAGGAGGAGCCGGTAGCTATTCTAGACCGGCAGGTTCGTCAGTTGAGATCTAGGAGTTTTCCCTCTGTTCGTGTTCAGTGGAGAGGTCAGCCGCCTGAGGCCTCGACCTGGGAGTCCGAGTCTGATATGCGGAGCCGATATCCACATCTGTTCCCCAACTCAGGTACTTCTTTCTTTTGTCCGTTCGAGGACGAACGGCTGTTTTAGAGGTGGAGGATGTGACGACCCAAAGGGTCATCACCTATTTCCTCATCCACTCTGTGCTTCCGAGGTCTTGAAAACCTTATTGTTACTTGCCTCGATTTGCGTGCGCAGTCCGGGCGTGTAGCCGGAAGGCTTAAATATGAATTATGTGTGAATAATGATGAATTTTGATATTAATATGATTAAAGTTGACTTTGGTCAACATTTTAGGTAAACGGACCCGGACCCGAGATTGGACGGTCCCGGAAGATCCGTAGAAAAATATGGGACTCGGGCATGTGCCCGGAGCCGAATTCCGTTGTCTAGAGCCCAAGGAAAGAATTTTTCTGTGAAATTGTTTCTCTGAAATTATTAAGGAAAAAGGAAATGAAAATTGATTAAAAGACTGTGGTATCGGGCTCGTATTATGGTTCCGACGCCCGGTACAAGTCTTAAATATGTGTTAAGCGCTTTCTGTAAAATTTGGTCGAAATCGGACGTCATTTGACGTGTTTCGGACCCAAATATCTAAAGTTTGAAGTTTATGAAGTTATAATGAAAAATGATGAATTTGGGGCTTGATTCAATGATTTTGATGTTATTTTGGCGATTTGATCGCACGGATAAGTCCGTAGGATGTTTTTGAGGTTGTGTACATGTTTGGTTTGGAGCCCCGAGGGCTCGGGTGAGTTTTGGATAGGCCACGGGGTGAAATTTTGGACTTAAGGAATTGCAGGTCTGCAGGTTTCGCATTTCCCAAACATTTTTCGCAATTACCAGGATTGTTCACATTTCCCAAACTTTCTTCGCAATTCCCAGGTTCGCATTTCCCAAACATTTTTCGCAATTCCCAAGCCTGTTCGCATTTCCCAAACTTTCTTCGCAATTCCCATGTTCGCAAT
>NW_017694579.1:0-3965 GCF_001879085.1 Nicotiana attenuata
TTTTGTTCTTCAAATCTAGAGCACCAAACGGGGTCACACACACTACTTCAAATGGTCCACTCCACTTTGATTTCAGCTTTCCCGGAAACACCTTAGCGAAAATTGATTAAGAGCACCAAATCACCAACTTTGAACTCCTTTCCACGAGAATATTTATCATGAAGGTACTTCATCTTTCCTTATACAAGACGACTAGAGTATGCATGGAACCGGAATTCATCAAGTTCATTGAGTTGTTCAACACGAAGATTGGCCGCAACATCCCACTCAAGATTAAGCTTCCTCAAGGCCCACATGACCTTATGCTCCAACTCCACTGGTAAATGACATGCTTTCCCAAACACCAACCGGTACGGCGACATACTAATTGGGGTCTTGTAAGCGGTCCGGTGAGCCCATAGAGCATCATCTAACTTTTTAGACCAATCGGTCCTATTGGCATTGACGGTCTTGGATAAAATGCTCTTGATCTCCCTGTTAGACACTTCCACCTGGCCACTTGCTTGAGGATGATAAGGCGTAGACACTTTGTGGTTGACACCATACTTGGAAAGCAAGGCATCAAAAGCTCTATTACAAAAATGTGATCCTCCATCACTAATAATTGCCCGAGGTGTACCAAACCTTGTGAAAATACTCTTCTTCAGAAATGCCACCACACTCCTAGCTTCATTGTTGGGCAAGGACATGGCCTCGACCCATTTTGAGACATAATCAACCGCCACAAGAATGTAGGTGTTTCCACACGAGCTTACAAAAGGGCCCATAAAATCGATACCCCATACATCAAAGACATCAACTTCAAGAATGGTTTTTTGAGGCATCTCATCTTTCTTGGAAATCCCGCCCGCTCGTTGACATTGATCACATCTTTTTACTAGATCACTTGCATCTTTGAACAAGGTTGGCCAATAAAAACCACAACTCAGAACTTTCGAAGCCGTCCTCGCCCCTCCATGATGGCCACCATAGGGGGAGGAATGACAAGCCTCTAAAATGCTAAATTTCTCCTCCTCAGGTACACACCTCCGGATGACTCCGTCGGTGCAAATCTTGAACAAGTATGGCTCATCCCAATAGAAGTCCAAACTATCCCGTTTGAGCTTCTTCCTTTGGTTAGAAGAGAGCTCACATGGGATGATGCCAGTCACAAGGAAATTAGCAATGTCCGCAAACCATGGCATCACACATCGACATAGAAAGTAGTTGCTCATCGGGGAATGTATTATTGATCTCTAGGCCATCACCCGGCCTTCCTTCCTCCTCCAAACGGGACAAATGATCCGCAACTTGGTTCTCACTACCTTTCCGGTTCACTATTTCCAAATCAAACTCTTGAAGAAGTAGCACCCATCTCATCAACCTTCCCTTGGAATCTTTCTTGTTCATCAAATACCTAAGGGCGGCAGGGTCGGTGTGCACTATGACTTTGGCCCCCATAAGATATGGCCGAAATTTTTCCATGGCGAACACAATAGCCAACAATTCCTTCTCCGTCACCATGTAGTCCCATTTAGCTTCATTCATAGTCTTGCTTGCATAGTACACGGGATGAAACATTTTGTTCACTCTTTGACCTAACACTGCCCCAACTGCAACGTCACTTGCATCGCACATGAGCTCGAAAGGCAAGCTCCAATTAGGTGCGGTAATGATCGGGGTGGTGGTCAACTTGTGCTTAAGAAGTTCAAAGGCCTCCATGCATTTCTCATCAAACACAAACTTAGCATCTTTCTCTAGAAACATGCACAGGGGATTCACTACCTTCAAAAAATCCTTGATAAATCGCCGGTAGAACCCTGCATGCCCAAGAAAACTCCTCACCCCCTTGACATAAGTGGGGGGGAGGGAGCCTTGAAATCACCTCAATCTTGGATTTGTCTACTACAATCCCATGTTTAGAAATTTTGTGGCCCAACACTATGCCCTCTTCAACCATGAAGTGGCATTTTTCCCAATTAAGAACGAGATTTGTGTCTTCACATCGGGCCAAGACTCTATCCAAATTTCTCAAACACTCTTCAAATGAATCACCAACCACACTAAAATCATCCATAAAGACCTCCAAAATATCTTCCACCATGTCGGTGAAAATAGCCATCATGCATTATTGGAAGGTCGCCGGAGCATGCACAACCCGAACGGCATCCGAGAAAAAGCAAATGTACCATATGGGCAGGTGAATGTGATCTTCTCTTGGTCCTCCGGAGCAATTAAGATTTGATTATAACCCGAATATCCATCCAAAAAGCAATAAAAGGCTCGCCCCGCAAGGCGATCAAGCATTTGGTCAAGGAATGGCAAAGGGAAATGATCTTTGCGGGTCACCTTGTTTAGCTTCCGGTAGTCCATGCATACCCGTAACCGTCCGAGTGGGAATAAGTTCATTGTTGTCATTTGTCACCATAGTCATCCCACCTTTCTTCGGCACACACTACACCGGAGAAGTCCATGAGCTATCGGAGATTGGATACACCACACCTGCATCTAGCCACTTGATCACTTCTTTCTTCACCACTTCTTGCATTGCCTCATTGAGCCTCCTTTGATGTTCCAAGGAGGGCCTTGCATCATCCTCCAAAATAATCTTGTGCATGCAAAATGCGGGGCTTATTCCCCGAATATCCTCCAGAGTCCATCCAATTGCCTTTTTCCGCTTTTTGAGCACCGCCAACGTGGCATCTACCTGCATGTTAGTAAGACAAGAGGAAAGAATAACTGGTAAAGTTGAATTAGAGCCCAAGAATTCATACCTGAGGTGTGGAGGTAATGGCTTCAACTCCAACACCGGGGGTTCCTCGATTGAAGGCTTTGTTGGAGGCGTCTTTCAATTTTCAAGATCCATAGAAAGTTTCCTAGGCTCATAAGTATAAGATCCCATTCCATGTAATGCATTCACGCACTCCACTCGGCCCGCATCATCATTGACATCCAAATTCAACAATACAGCCTCCAAAGGGTCTTCAACATTGATCATTGCACTGGTATCATCAATTATCATAGCCGTGACTCAACCCACAAATGAGCACACTTCAGTACAATTGGGTTGCTTCATTGACTTGCCCACATGGAATACTATCTTTTCATCTCCTACCCTGAAAGTGAGTTCCCCTACTTCCACATCCACTAGAGCCTTCCCTGTAGCAAGGAAAGGTCTCCCTAATATGATCGGGACCTCGTAATCTACCTCACTATCCAATATGACAAAATTAGCTGGCAAGATGAATTTGTCCACCCGGACGAGCACATCATCAACAATACCTAATGGTCGCTTCATAGATCGGTCTGCCATTTGTAGTCGCATGGAAGTTGGCCTCGGAGGCCCAATACCCAAAGTCTTGAAAACTGAGAAGGGCATTAAGTTGATGCTTGCCCCAAGATCACATAAATCTTTGGCAAAGTCTGCACTACCAATAGTGCAGGGGATAGTGAAAGCACCGGGATCCTCTAGTTTTGGGGCCATTGAATGTACTATGGCACTAACTTGGTGGGTTATCTTGATAGTTTCACAGTCCATTGATCTTTTCTTTGTAACCAAATCCTTCATGAATTTAGCATAACCAGGCATTTGCTCCAAAGCCTCCACCAGAGGCACGTTGATGGATAAGCTCTTCATCATGTCGATGAACTTTTTGAATTGATTCTCACTTTTCTGCTTGGCTAGCCTCTGAGGATAGGGGGAGGTGGCCGAGGCAAAGGTGCCTTGGCTTTTGGCACAACCGGCTCTGGCATGTCAATTACGTGCTCCCTAGACGGGTTCACGGCCTCTTGAGTTTCCACCTCAATTTCATTAATGTCAATCCTCACTTCATTGTTCACATTGTCATCAACCACATCTTCAACTACCAAAGGAACCACATCTTCTTGCAACTCAACATCATCATCAACAACTTGCTTTTGTTTCGAGGCATTCACATCACTACCTCTCCCACTTCTGTTATAACCGCCATGACATGATGTTCCCA
>NW_017694580.1:0-3965 GCF_001879085.1 Nicotiana attenuata
TGTACTCATGCCCTTCCTGCGCATGTTTTTCATGTGCAGATCCAGGTACTTCCTCCCAGACGTATCATCCTCGTGGTGGAGAGTCCTAGCTGAGACTTGAGGTATATCTGCTACATTCGCAGACCAGGAGTCTCTACTCTATTCCGGCTTTAGCAGATAGTTCCTTTTCTTTCCTTTCATGTTATTTAGACATTCTGGTGTAGAGCAGTTTACTACATTCTATTAGCCTGTGTTTCCCGTGAGTTTTCGGGTTTTCGGATTTAGTTATAGACTTCTGCATATTTTGAGTTGTATAGGCTGAGTGGCCTTATATATACAGTTGTTACTTCCGTATGTTCAGTTTTAATTTATTATTCCGCAAATGTTAACTCGTTATTCCGCACTGTTAGGCTTACCTAGTTGTAGGAACTAGGTGCCATCACGGCATGTTCATGGAGGGTGAACTGGGGTCGTGACAAGAACAGAGGCATGCATTTCAAATTTTAGCAGTCAGGAGCCCGCTTGAAGAACAGAGGGAGTACAATTCAAGTTTTAGCTTTAAAATTCTTATTAATATAGGGTAATATGATGCCCGGCCACCAAACTGGGACAGAAAATTTTCTTTGTTTTGTCTATTTTGTCGAAGTCAAGAGCCCGCCTGGAGAACAGAGGCATACATTTCAAGTTTCAGCAGTCAGGAGCCCGCCGGGAGAACAGAGTCATGCATTTCAAGTTTTAGAAGTCAGGAGCCCGCCTGGAGAAAAGAGGCATGCATTTCAAGTTTTTAGCAGTCAGGAGCCCGCCTGAAGAACAGAGCTATTACAATTCAAATTTTAGTTTTCAAATTCTTACTAATATCTGGTAACATCACGCCCAGCCACCAAATTGGGGCAGAAAATTTTCTTTGTTTTGTCTATTTTGTCGAAGTCAGGAGCCCGCCGGAGAACAGAGCCATACATTTCAAGTTTTAGCAGTCAGGAGCCCGCCTGGAGAACAGAGGTATACATTTCAAGTTTTAGCAATCAGGAGCCCGCCTGGAGAACAGAGGTATACATTTCAAGTTTTAGCAGTCAGGAGCCCGCCTGGAGAACAGAGGTATACATTTCAAGTTTTAGCAATCAGGAGCCCGCCTGGAGAACAGAGGTATACATTTCAAGTTTTAGCAGTCAGGAGTCCGCCTGAAAAACAGAGTGAGGAGCTCGCCTGGAGAACAGAGGTATACATTTCAAGTTTTAGCAGTCAGGAGCCCGCTTGGAGAACAGAGGTATACATTTCAAGTTTTAGCAGTCAGGAGCCCACCTGGAGAATAGAGGTATACATTTCAAGTTTTAGCAGTTAGGAGCCCGCCTGAAGAATAGAGGAGTACATTTCAAGTTTCAGAAGTCAGGAGCCCGCCTGAAGAACAAGGGAGTACAATTCAAATTTTGTCTTTTAAGTTTTTACTGTTATTTGGCAATATGATTTAGTTTACAACCACATGCGCACCCAGCCACCAAACTGGGGCAGAAAATGTTTTTTGTTTTGTCTATTTTGTTGAAGTCAGGAGCCCGCCTGAAGAACAGAGGAATACCGTTCAATACAGCAATCAGGAACCAGCCTGGAGAGCAGGGAATACATTCGAGTTCAGCGGTCAAGCATCACCCAGAGAAAGGAAAACATCTCAAAGTGTAGTCAGTAGTCAGGCAGCCACCTGGAGAAAGGGCAAAACATCTCAGATCACAATTCAAGGCAGCAACAAAAGGATGTTGCCGGGAGAATACAAGACAATAAGGCAACAAGAAATACAAGATCAAGTTTGAAGATATAGATAGGATCTTTTGTAATTCATAGCTCATAGCTTAGTCTAGTTTCTTTTTATTTTTGACACGGTGTAATAAGGGGGTTCAGTAAGCAGTAGCAACAGCAGCAGCAACAGTGAAAGCACAGCTCCATGGTAGTCCCAGCTACCAAACCTTCCCGAACTACACTGACCTGATTCCTTATTAGCCAAGGATATGTAGGCAGCCTCAGAAGCAGGGTGCGGTCAAATTTTTCAAAAATGCTTCACAAGGAGTATTCAAACGGGCAAAAATCGCTCGTATCCGCTCACTTATCTTTGCACGAAAACTCTTCGTGTTTCCGAGCAAAGAGGGGCAACTATGAGCACGTGATTTTTGCCCTATATGAATTACTCCCAGAAATTCAAAACAAAATAACTTCTTTCAGTGTTTGCAATTTTGTGGATTTTTGTGATATTTTCTGTTAATTGTTCGCATCTCGTCTGTGCATTTTTAATTCACAAAAAATACAAAAAATATGTTGCATTTAGGATTTAACTTTGCATTTTAGGATGAATTGGAAAGTCAATTATTTTATAAAATGGAAAAATCACAAAAAATAGTTATTTTGCACATTTTAATTTTGACTTTGATTTTGAGTAGTTTTTTTTTTAATTTGTTTTAATTAATTTTGATAATTATCATTTAGTTTTGATTAATATTTTTAGTTAAGTAGGTTTTAGGAATTAATATAGGTTTTTATTTTAATTTTGAAAAAGGGAAAGAAAAGAAAAAATAAGAATTGAATTAAAAGAAGAAGAAGGCTGAAAGTTTGGGCCTTTTTTCTAATTTCACAAAGCCCAAAAGATTTCCCACCAATTACCCGTGTAACCCAGCCCAAATCTTTCCTATACCCGACCCATTCCCAAACAAATACACGGATTAATCGCTTACAGAAGAAAAATGAACGACGAGCCCTAGGTCCCAAACCGCGACTGTTCTTCTTCTCCACAAAATACACTCGAACCAAGCCCCAAATTCCGTCCAAATTCAGGCGAGTGAGTCCCAAATTCCTAACCCACGCGTTCCCCCCATCCCTCTTCTCACCGTTCTAACGGTTTCTGACGCGAGATTTCCCTCCCCTCTCACTCGCTCGATTTAGATGTATATCACAATTGGAAGGTTCTGGAGGCGGATTCGCTGGATGAGTGTGGGGCATTGGATTGAGTTCATTCAATTTGAGCCCTACATTCATCAAGGGATTCGTTTTCAAATAGTGCCAGTTCCGATTTTGAGGGGGGGGGGGGGTTTTTTGAAAAGTTAGGGGAGGCTGGTAAGAACTTAGGAGAGTAAAAATGGAAGAAAAGGTTTAAGGATTTTTGGAGGCTTCTTCTTTTGGGTTTTGTTCTTCAGAAATTTTATTCTTCCTATTTTCAATTGTTCTTTCTATTTCATGGCATCCGAACAGAGAAAAGGGATATAAAGTTTTAGTTTCGAGTTTTCGAAATTTTGTTTCTTCTGATTTTAGGGATACAAAAAAAACGAAAAAAAAGTTGTTTATTGTTTATCTACTCTGCTCAAATCTGAAAATGGATTCCGCCATTGGATGTCGATGTTGAATCTATTTTATTAAGCATGGGGATTATTTGAAGTGTTGAAGCTGAGATTGAAAACTCTTTCTTCCTTTGCTTTGAGACTGATTTTCTGGGAGTTCAAGTGCTTTATTGAGTTGTATGTGGTTGTTGGTCTCTGCTTCGCGGTTTATTTGATTTTCAACGCTGGATTTCTCATTGTATATTCACAATCAAAGTTTAATCGAAAGCTCAATTTCAGGTTCATTTGCTGATTCTTTCTCTCATCTTGTTTGTGGTGTGATTAAAATGTGGTAAGAACTTTAGGTTTGTTAGTTTGGCGAGTTATTTGCGATTTGGGTGCAAGGGTCGACTGGTGACTGATTTGAGTACACTATCTGGTATATTTGACCTTGTTTCAACATTTCGAGGTTGTGTTTGATCTTTGCTCTTAGTCTTATATGATTCAATTTGAATTTGTCAAATAGCATGTTTAGTTGGTGAGTAAGAATGGATAAGTCGCAATTTAGTTTGAATTAAACTGTTGGCAATATGTTCACTAACGCTTTGGTTCATTGTCTAAATATGCTTGTCTCTGTTGGTTTGGATCGACTCGTCTCCAGCTTATTAAGTCCTTAATCTGTTCGTCTTCGCTAGT
>NW_017694581.1:0-3964 GCF_001879085.1 Nicotiana attenuata
GAAAGGCGATATGATCGTCCCAGTCCCTTTGATGGATTTCCTGTCGGTACTCACCCTTTTGGAGATGTTCCATGAGCCACAGTTGAAGTAGAAGATTACAACCCTCGAAATGTTTGGCTCCCTATTGACACCTTTCTAGGGCTCGGTATATCTCTGCAATGATCATTGGCACGAGACTGAATGGTTGTCCGTCAATTCCTTCCATTAGAGTTTTGGTGACCATAGCTAGCTTGGTATGGATTCTTGCTTTCTTCATTGGAAACACTATCATCCCCAAGAAACAGAACATGACGACAAAGACCCTTCGGTGAATATGCCCCAATGATGTAAGGGCGAACTCGTCGGGATAAGTACAGTAAGATTTGTTGTGGCCGTACCTCTCGTACAAATAGTCAAAGGGAATGTACGACTCTTTCAAACATGTCAAGTCTGGATTCTTCTTTAGACCCATCATTTTGAGAAAACCTCTATCTTTGCGGTTTTCTGGCATTAACAAACCCGGCGTTTCCCACGGTATTCCAGCCAGTCCTCCTATTTCTTCGAGCAGGGGTGTCATCTCAATGTCTCCGAAGCGGAACACAGACCTATCACAATCCCAGAATAGGGTAGCAGCCTCTATGATTTTGTTGTTGGGTTGAATTTCCTAGAGAGAAGGTAGGTTTCCCAGGTATTTCCGGACAAGAGTCTGATCGCTGGAATGAAGAACCTTCCACCAGCTTAGCAGTTTGGGGTGGATGTGGGTGACCATGCCTAATCTAGGGACTTCGTGCCTCATATTTCTGCAAGACAAAAGATTAGGCTCTTACCCCCACCAGACTCGACTATTTAATATCAACAATTGGCATAAAAGCATTTTAGTTCTCCAAATAAATGCACAAAACGTGGTTGTGTCCGTTTGGGTTCTGGGAAAACCCAGTGGACTTTGGACAAGGCTATCTTAAAGAGTCATTATGCGGACAACATAACTGACTCGGCTAGGTTTGACCATGATGCATGAACAATTAAACAGAGTAAGGTTTCTATGGGATATTAGACTGGTACCCTTGAGCGGACAACTCAAGAGGGAAAGGCGCGGAGCCGTCGACTACACCGTTGATCGACTGATTTTACCGCAAATATGCCTTTGCCGGATTTAGGGGTGATAATATTGGAAGGGCGCAACCACTCATTAGCGTTGCTATGGTATTTTGTTTGGCACGAGTGGAATATGATGTTGAAAACATGCTTATGCAATAATTAAAATAAGTTGTCATGTATTTGCACGTAACTATATGAAAAACGCATGGTAACTATATGAAAAACGCAGAAATCTTATAGGCATGGTAACTTTATGAAAAATGCAGAAATTAGAGATTCCTATAGGCAAGTTATCTACCTATGTACATGCATGGTTACCCCCCCCCCCCCTTCTCAATAATCATCCCCAAAAGCTATTACAAAATTATTACAGTCCAAAGAAAATAAAGTAAAGAAAATACATCAGAAATTGAAAATTACAACCAAGGAGAGCCTAATTAAGACTCCCTGTCTGAAATATGAAGTAAACCAACTCCAAAGATCAGATTTCAAATCCTTTCTCTCATTTGGGGTGTGTCAGAGTTCCCTAAGAGCCTTAAATAAACTCCGGGCAGTGCTTACACCCTAAATACATTACCAGACTAGGACATAGTGCAGTGTGGAAAAGCCAACCCTCAAGTGTCCAAGTTCAGAAGGAACTCAAGGTCCCAAGGGATGGCTCACAAGAGGGGGGCAGAACCTAGAAACTGAGAGACAGTGCAAGTGCAGGATTCTGAAAGGGGAAAGGGGAAAGGGAAACAGTTCACAGTGATACACATAGGGGTATAGGGAATGGGGAGATAGTAAAGGAAAAGCAACAGCGGGCTGGTGGGGCATACTCAGCAATGAGGAATGCTGGCCTACCCCATAAGCTTGTTAGAATACATTGTTTAGAAGTTAGGATCCTTTAGGGGATCAAGTTCAAACCATAGACAGTAACTTGCATATTGCCACGTTTTAAACTGCAACTCACAGCACATAAAGGGAATAGGGAGGAGGGGTTCATAACAGAAACAAACAAAAGAAAACAACATGCTAGTTCAAATAGTTAACTTTGCAGAAGTAATAAAGTAGACATAGATGTAGAAAGCTGTAAGTAAACACATTGTGATTATGCTAAAAATTAAAATTAGGACATACCAGTTTCAAGGAAACAAGTAGGAAAAAGCAGTAGTCTTGTGAAAGTTAGAATGCAGACAAGAAGAGTGAGTTCTAGTAAGAGTTCAGAAGAGATTGTAAAGTAGTAGTGGAGGACAGTTAATCGTCTATGCTTTGTGTTAAAGGGTCATGTATTTATAGTATGAAAATCATGAGGAAATAAGGTAAGAAAATAATTGAAGACTGATTGTAAATAAATTACATAAGACTCCCTTTAATTTAGGGATTCAGTTTCAAACGGGTAAGACCGTTTAAGGAAAGGAATTAAATAAACACTTTGTGTAAAGCATGCATTTAAGGGAAAATACATAAAGGTTATTTAGGGACAGGGTTTTGACAATACACGATTTGTGCAAATAAGGAAAGGGAATCAATTAACAGCCAGTAAATCACAAGGTCTGAAATTTGGTATGAATGAACCAAGTCATAAAAGATGAAGAAGGGTTTTACCTAAGTCGAGTCACCTAGGAAATCAGTAAAAGATGGAAAGAAATCAATCAAGCTATATTCAGAAAGAAGTTTACACTAGTTGCAAATTTGAAAACCATTTAGAGGAAAATTCATCATATATAAGGAACATGTGAGCGTGAAAGAGGATTGTCGTGTAAATTTAGTAGAAAAAATCCAGTGTAGAAGAGTTTAGCAAAAAGCTCAGTATTGTATGAAAACAAATGTCCAAACTCAGTTCAGAGACACAAAGTCAGTCTGAAAGAAACAGGGGTTTCGAAATAAAACTCTAGTTCAAGCAAACCATAAAGCAAAGATGAGAGGGCAAGCAATTGAATCGAAATCATATTTAGAAGTTTCAGAAAAGAACAGGCTTCTTCAACAACAGAACTTATGAGAAAATATGATAGCAAAGTAACAATGCAATCACAGTAGAAGGATTCAAAGAACATACTGGCAAATACTGATAAGAACAGTAGAGAAAGCATGCTTAGAAGAAACCTAAACAGGGCTCAATAGAAGGCAAACAAAGAAACTTAAAAACTTAGTAGAAAAATACAGTAGAAGAACACAAGAACACCAGAAAAGTATAGCAGAAAAGCACATAGGAAAACACAGTAAGATAAACATATAAGAACATGGTAAAAATACAGTAGAGAAGTCTACGAGACCATAGTATAGGAGAATACAGTAAGAGAAGCATGCAAGAGATGATACGAGAACACAGCGGAGGCAAACACACGAATAACAAAAAAGAAAAAGCACTTAAACACTTTCCAGAAAACCCTAAATCGGAAAAGAAAGGTTTTGAAAATGATTTTCAAAATAAAAGTTAGGGAAATCGTTTGAAAACTCAAGTAGAGCGTAGATACACAACAAATCTAAAAAGAATCGGAGAAAAACCTCGAAGGGTTAGGGTTTCAGAAGAACCCTAGAATGGGAAAGGCTTTGAAAAGGTCATTGACCTGAGTCGGAGAGGTCAGAACCAGGCTCAAAACACCATGGTACGCCAGAGCAAGGCCGGAGATGACCGGAGAACCTTGACTCGGCAAAGGTCTGAGTGAAGACCTTCGAGGTCTGGCCTCGAATCTTCAAGTATCAAGCACATAGGAGCAATAGGAGGTGAGTATAGGGGCCTCACAACCTGGGAAGCCATTGATTCCGGTGAGTTTCAAGGTGGGAGATGATGAGAGTTCAGGGAAGGTTCGAGAGTGTTTGAGAGACGAAGGGATTCAAAGGCGGCGTCTCAGATGAAATGGCTTTGGGTTGGGGGGTTTGGGAAATTAAAAAGGCAAGGGAAATC
>NW_017694582.1:0-3964 GCF_001879085.1 Nicotiana attenuata
GCGACTCTTCAATTCCAAAAACCCAATTCCCAAACGAGAATAGAGTTGTCTTCCCAAATGTCGTAAACCGATTTCGCTTTAGAAAAAGGGGGCGTCGACAGCATGGCGACTCTGCTGGGGATGTCTTTAGGCTTTTACCACTTCATGTTATATGTGACTTTATTGTTTTCTTTATTGCTTTGTTTAATACCTTTATTCGAAACTAACTTGTCTTTTTGTTTCTTTTTCTTTAACGCTTTCATTTACTGCTTTCCTTCAATACCGTTGTAATTTCTGAGCAATTATTGTAATCATTATGAACGTGAAAATACGTGACAATTTGTTTCATTCTTGTAATTGCATCTTCAACATCATATTCCACTCGTGCCAAACAAATACCATCGCAATTGCTTGATGAGTTGTTGCGCTCTTCCGATATTATTACCCCCTAAATTTGGCAAAGGCATATTTGCGGTAAAACTAGTCGATCAGCGGTGCAGTCGACGGTTCCGTGCCTTTCCCTCTTGAGTTGTCCGCTCAAGGGTACAGGTCTAATACCCCATAGAAACCTTACTCTGTTTAACTGTACATGCATCATGGTCAAACCTAGCCGAGTCGGTTATGTTGTCCACATAATGACTCCTTAAGATAGCCTTGTCCAAAGTCCACTGGGTTTCCTTGGAACCCAAACGGACAAAACCATATTCTGTGCATTTATTTAGAGAACTAAATGCTTTTATGCTAATTATTGGTTTAAATAGTCGAGTCCGGTGGGGGGTATGGTCTTAACCCTTTTGTTTTGCAGAAAATGGAGAACAAGGTCCCCGACTTCGATATGGTCAGTATACCCTCACTCTTGCTGACTTGGTGGAGGAATCTCCCATAAAGTGACCAAATCAATGAATGGAAAGAGAGGGTCACCTAGGCTAGCGAAGAGCTGGAATATCTGGAATACAGTCTACTGGAGTTGGAAGGAAAAGTGAGGAGAAGAGTCACTGATTGCCAGAACGCGGAGGGAAACGAAGGAGAACGCCTGGCAAAGGCATTTTTACTGGTAAACCTACGCGAGCTGGAGGATTAGATCAACGAGAGCATCAACCTGGGGAAGGTCCTTCCGGGACCAAGTAGTTAGGAGTCTCTTTTCTTTTTCGCTTTAAAATGTAATAAGGCCAACGGCCATTAGTGACATTTTACTTTATGCAATTTTGGTGTCGTTTTGGGATTCGTCTTATTTTTATCAATAAAATGAGGCATTTAGCATTATAAGTTCTCCAAATCAACTTGTCCCTAGGCCTACCTCGGGCACAACGAGGCACCCAATTTAGGACACGATTTATATTCTTATGATATGTGTTTAAATATTGCAATATTTTTACAGAATCCGTACTAACTTGTTACCTTTTTGTTGTTTTTACTTTTATTTTTATTCCCCTCCCTAAAAGGTTAGTTCGTGCATTCTGGCATCGTCATCCTACTCCACAAGATCTAAGGGCCCTCCACCTCCTCCTCCTCCAAGTCCTATCAAAAACAGGGGCAAAGCAAAAATGGAAGATTTGAACAACGCCAGAAAGGAGAATTCGGTTGAAAGGGTAGAGGTTCCTCAGGGTATTCAGGTATCCAAAGAAAGTGCCGCTCAGCTCGAACAGAAGTTACTGAAATTTCAAGAAGAACTAGACCAAGTTCGGAACTTGGCGAGTCTGTCATTCTCCCTCACTACTCCCGACATCAACTTTCAACACCCCATGCCTCCACAGAACATCCCGAAGCCGCAGAAACAACCCGCTACTCATCAAAATTGCAACACATGCCACAACAACACTCCACTCCTCATCCCTGAACCATCGAATGATTATCCCCACCACGCTCCCATCTATGTGGAAACCCTACCACAATACACTCAACCCATTACAAACACACCGTAGTCTGATGACAAAGACTCTCTCATCAAAAACCTGGTAGCCGAGCTCAAGAAATTGACTAGCCGAGTCCAGGGTGTTGAAGGAAACAAAGGTATTGAAGGGCTGAATTATGAGGATCTTTGCATTCAGCCAGACGTCGAACTTCCCGAGGGGTACAAACCTCCCAAGTTCAAAATGTTTGACGGCTCGGGGGATCCCAGAGTCCATCTGAGGACATACTGTGATAAGCTGGTCGACGTAGGAAGAGATGAAAAGATTCGCATGAAACTCTTCATGAGAAGTTTGAAAGGCGATACGCTATCTTGGTACATTAGCCAAGATCCCAAGAAGTGGACGAGCTGGGTTGGAATGGCGTCCAATTTCATGGATAGGTTCAGGTTCAATACAGAAAATACACCAGATATCTTCTACATTCAGAATCTAAAAAATAAACCCACTGAGACATTCCGCGAGTATGCTATTCGATGGAGATCCGAGGCTGCTAAGGTCAGGCCGGCCTTAGAGGAAGAACAGATGAACCAATTTTTCGTCCGAGCTCAAGATCCGCAGTATTATGAGAGGTTAATGTTGATAGAGGGCCAGAAATTCTCCGATATCATCAAGATAGGAGAAAGGATTGAGGAAGGCATTAAGAGCGGTATGGTCACTAATTTTGAAGCACTGCAGGCTACCAACAAAGCCCTACAATCTGGTGGCGCATCCAAGAAAAAGGACGTGAGTGCCGTGATGGTTGCACAGAGAACCAAGTCCTCGGTAAAATAGCAAGCCTACCCGGTACCCCCTCTCACATACCAGCTTATCCCCAATTACCAAGCATCTCCACCCTCTTACCAAATTCCTGCTTACCAATCATCCCCCTCCCCCACATATCAACCTACCTCACCAAGATATTCCCAACCCGCACCCGTCTACCAAGCCTATAATGCCCAGCCTTCTCACTACCAATCACCTCCCGCCCGCCAAAACTTCCCCAGGCCACGCCCTAATTTCGATCGTAGACCTCCCAAGCAATACACCGCCATCGCCGAGCCAATCGACCAGCTATATGAAAGACTCAAAGCAGCCGGTTACGTCACCCCAATCCCCGCCATAACTCCAGAAAATCCTTCCCAATGGGTCAATCCAAACAAAACCTGTGCATACCATTCTGGCATGAAAGGGCATACCATTGACGAGTGCCGATCTCTGAAAGACAAAATCCAAGCTCTAATTGACAACAAAATCATCGTGGCCAAGGAACCTGCTCCTAATGTTCGCAACAATCCTTTGCCTGATCATAAGGGTGGTGGTGTGCATATGATCGAAGTAGAAGATGATTGGGACCCCAAAGAGTCAATTGGATTAATTGCCGAAGGTGACGAGCCCAAGAAACCAACAGTCACACTAAATCCAATCGTAGTCCAGATCCAGCCCTCTGGGGATGCTGAAGTAAATATGTCCGTGCCTCTCGAGTTTGAAACACCGTCATCCACAAAGACCGTAGAGCCAATTGAGGTGGAGTTTGGGTCTCCGAAAGTACCATTTGAAGTTGCTGTGTTGCCTCCTAAAACGAGAGTGCCCATTCCTGTAGCACTTAGTTGAATCAAGTAAGCAGGCCTCTGGACGACCTATTGAAACTGGGCCCGATGATCTCTGGCGGAAGATACAGGCAAAAGAATACTCAGTTGTCGACCAATTAAACAAAACACCAGCACAGATCTCCATTCTAGCTCTACTGCAAAGCTCCGAGACACACAAGAACCGCCTAATGAAGATACTGAGCGAGGCGTACGTACCCAGCAATATAACTGGAGGAGAGATGGCAAACATGGTCGGGTAGGTATTGGAGAGTCATAAATTCACTTTCCACGAGGATGAGTTGCCCCCTGAAGGTTTAGGCCACAACAAAGCGTTGCACATCACTGTGCAATGCGAGGACTATTTCATCACCAGGAGTTTGATTGACGGAGGGTCCAGCCTCAATATTTGTCCACTGGTGACCCTCAGAACATTAGGGAAGAGTGTGCATGAAATCAAGGATGGGGCTATCAACGTCAAAGCTTTCGATGGCTCCCAAAGGTCCACTA
>NW_017694583.1:0-3964 GCF_001879085.1 Nicotiana attenuata
CCCTCTTTCTCTCTCTATATTGTTCTTTCCTCTCTCTAAAATCAGTAGAAAATGACCCCAAATGAAGCCCCTAAGCCTATTTATTAAAATGGGGTCGGGTCATGAAAATAGGAAGATTAACCCTCCGAATTCAGGCCTGCGGTCGCATAATGGACCGCAGAATGGGCATGCTGGCCACAGACGCGCCGCAAAACTCGGTGCCCAAAATTGGGCAACACTGGTCCGATTTGTGACCAGATTTGCGATCGCAAATAAAAAATGCGACAGATTTGCGATCACAGATTTGACACAAGATCGCATTTTTCCAACCTTTGGTAATTTGATCATAACTTTGTGTAGGAATGTCCAAATGATGAACGATTTGAAGCGTTGGAAACTAGACTCGAAAACCTTTCATATGATAGGTTGTTTATCATATAAAACATATATATATAGATATGCTCGTTCAAAGTGGGGACTTGTGCAAACTCATTTGGAATTTTAGCCTATTATGAAATTTTCCAATTTGACTTAGACTTAGGCCTTCCCTTGGACCCCAAATTTCTTACCATAAGACTTATACACTTATTTACCAACTCAAATTGATTCTCATCATGTTAATAGGACATAAAATATTATATTTAGCCTACCCGGCACCACGAAATCCTAAATTACTTAGCGAAATTTTTCGGGCCTTACAAAAACTACCGAAATGGGGAATAGAAAGTCACTCATAGTCTCATTGTTCTCAATAAGGCATAAGAACAAAATGGTAGGCAGGGCTACCACTATAGAACCTCCCAATAGGGGTAAACACATAAGTAGAGTACTAAATCACAAAAATCACCCACATGTGAAGCAAAATAGGAGGACTCAACCCGATAAGCAGAACCGAAACAAAATACGAATAATGCTCCTCTATAGAAAATCGAAACCATACTTGTACGACATCATCTGGTGCAACAGCTTCAGAACTACTGTAGGAAAAACATCAACGGGCCGGGCCTCCCCCTCTTGGGCACCCTCTACTCGCCTGACCTGCACCCCAAGCTGGCGGTGCAGGGGCATCAGCAGTTGGAATCGAGCTTATAGCCTGAATACCTTGCTGTGACAAATCTGTCCGAAGTCTGGGATAAAATCTCACCGTGTGATTGGTATCCCCACACTCAAAGAAACCTCTCTGCTAATGTGGCTGTGGAAATTGTGCGGTGCGTGTACTCCGAGACCCATGGGCACCTGGAACACCGTGCGAAGCCTGAAGTGCAAACTGAATTGGCTGACCCATAAAACCTCTACCATGTCGTACCCTGCCTCCAAAATAAGGACCAGTAGATATCTCTGATCTATGAGGCCTCCTAGCCTCCCTGTCCTCTCTCTCTTGACCCCGCCTGTCCTCTCTCTACTGGCCCTACCTGTTATTTCCCTCCTAGACCGACCTGTCCTCTCTCTCCTGGTCCTATATGCCCTCAAATCGGCGAGCGATCTCCACCATTTGCTGAATGGGATATCAGACTCCAACTCCCGAGCCATGTTAAACTAGATATCATGTCTAATCCCCTCAATGAACCTACGGACTCACTCTCTAACTGTAGTGATAAATGAAGGTGCATGTCTAGAAAAATCATTGAATCTAATGGCATACTCTGACACTGACATAGTGCCCTGGCACAGCTGCTCAAACTCCACGTGCCATGCATCCCGAAGGGTCTGAAGGAAAAACTCTCTCAGAAACATCTCTAAAAACAGAGCCCGTGAAAGTGAAGCTGCACCGGCCGGGCTACCCAACTCATACGCCCACCACCACTAATATACCGCTCCCTTAAGCTGGAACGTAGTAAAAGCAACCCCACTCATCTTCAAAATACCCATAGTGCATAGAATGCGGTGGCACTCTTTTAGAAAACCATGTGCACCCTCTAAAGACAAACTACTGAAAGTACGAGGGTGATACTTCTTAAGCCTCGCAAGTCTAAGCTATTCTTCCTCAGATGTTGATGCCCTAACCACGGGCTGAATTGGAACCCCAGGTTGTGTCGCCATGACACCTGGAACCTGACCAACCTGGACTCGCTGCTCTGGAGTACGGGCGGCGGGAGTCTGAGTTCCTCCCGTGATCTGTGAAGTAGCTGGTGCAACCGGAATCAACCTCGCCTGAGCCAATGTACCAAACATGCTCAGGAACTGTGCTAAAGTCTCCTGAAGTTTGGGGGTAATACCAGGCACCTCCGTTACCTGACCCCCAACCGGAGCTACTGGCGGCTCCTCAACTGCTACTCTGGTAGGTGCCCTAGCTACGACACGTGCTCCTCTTTGACCTCTACCTCTTCCCCTAGCGGTACCTGGTCCAGGGACACCGTCCTCAATAACTACAGCTCGTGTCGTCACTATATGTAAGAGAATAGAATGATAAAAGCCCAAACTCTGGGATTAGTAAACTTGCACGATAGGAATAAAAGAAGTGAAACTGTCCTAATAGTTCCATAGCCTCTCGAAGATAAGTACAGACGTCTCTGTACCGATCCGCAAGACTCTACTAAACTCGTTTATAACTCGTAGAGCCTATGAACCTAGAGCTCTGATACAAACTTGTCACGATCCCAATTTTCCCTCCGTAGGATGTCATGATGGTAACTAGTCTTAGGGACTAGGTAAGCCTAACATTTGCTGAAATAATAATCATATTGAACTAACAACTGACCAATACGAAATGGAAATCTGCATACAAAACTTATAATCCCAAAACCGGTAGTACAAGGCATAAGCTCTACTCAGTTTGCTAGAAAAACCTTTAAATACAACTGCTTCGAAGTAGAGATAAAACAGTGCAAGTACAATATCAGAAGGTGACTCCGAAGCCTGTGAACGCTGCAGCAGGTTTACCTTGAGTCTCCACAGTAAGATTCTATGGCGGGGTTGAATTTAGGCTCCCATTGACGGACAGTGATATATTGAGATCCAATTAACTAGGGCCCCTTGTGGAGTGCTTTGCTATAGTTGTCGGGAAATAGGAATTTAATAAGATAATAGTCGAATCCTAAGTCAATTAGTTGTAAGGTTTCATTTGGTTGCCATAAAGTGTTTAGTTTCGTTTTGAGATTAGTGTAGGATATTATTTTCCAAGCATTTTAATAATAACGGATTGGTTCCGGTTTTTATATAGTCTAGCTTTGTCATCCGAAGAGATAGGGATGAAATGGGGATGATTTGGTGGGTTTGTTTTTTCATCATCTAAGGATAACTTGTTTAAGAAAGCACTTGCTAGTTCATTGGGTGCATAGGCTCATCCTTAGGCTTGTTTGTGCTGCGATCAAGTTGATCTTGTTCCTGCTTAGTTAATTCCATTTCCGATGTGTTTCCTTCTTAACTGTCTTCTTATTTAATTTGATCGAAAAAACTGAGTATACATTAAAAAAATTTAAGAAGATATTAATTTTTTTCAAATCTATTCTTCAATAATATTGTATATTAGAATCCAAAAATATGTTCGAGGAGAACTAAAAGATTATTTAATCATATAGCCCTTGTGATAAATACTACTAGTAAATGATTTCTTATTAGTGCATCTGCCAAAAGACATTTTAAAAGGATCAGAGAGCGTAATATATATACTACCTCCAGTCTCAAATATTAGTTGTTTTGACAAATTAAAAAATACTAAGTTTTTTCAAATGTTTGATGTTTTCGAAACAAGAAGTTCTTCATAGCTCTTCTGCCAGATCTACCCTTACAGCCTTAGTGCAAGGAGACATAAATAGTTATTTAGAGCAATTTTACATCAAGGCTATTAAATAATTCTGTAAGCATTGACTCCATTTTTAAAAAACCTTAGCACACAAATAATATGGGTCAGCGTGTACAATAATGACATTTAAGAATATTAATTAGAAGAAAGAGAGTATTCCTGTTATTACGCATAATTACAGTGGTTTCTACAGTTCTCATCACCAAAGTCAAACCTTGCCTCTTAGAGAAAAAGATCGTGTCA
>NW_017694584.1:0-3963 GCF_001879085.1 Nicotiana attenuata
AACTAGCCAATTAACGACAAACTAATGAGAACATGCTCAAATACTTGTTAGAAATTCAAATTATACAGATTCCCAACTCCACTTAGTGAAATGAACAAAATGACCTTGGGCCTAGGTGCCCGAAATCCAAAATTTCTCAAAGACAAAGGTTACCCATGACCTCAGGAACTCAAATATATATTTTTATCCTAATTCCATACTCAAAATCGTGGCTAAATTCCAAGAATATCATTTTCTAGGTTTCCACCAAAAAACCTACATCTTTTAACTAATTTTCATGCTTAAACCCATACATAATTGATGTATTTAACTCAAAAGTGATGGGGATAACTTACCTTTATATAGATGACGAAGTTCCACTCTTTGGAGCTCCCTAAATCGCCCCAAGCCATGAACCAAATGAGAGAAATGACTTCATTCACGATTTAAAACAACCTTATTGCCTCCAGGTGTTCCGCTTCTGCGGTGCAATTTCCGCTTCTGCGACTATTTAACCGCTTCTGCGACTATTTAACCGCTTCTGCGGTTTTGGGCATGAGGGAACTGGCCGCTTCTGCGGTTTGGGGGCCGCTTAAGCGGAACCGCTTCTGCGGTCCCTGGGCCGATTCTGCGGTTTTCCTTGGACCTGGCCCCTTCCGCTTCTGCGAGCTTTTGACCGCATCTGTGGTCCCACTTCTGCGGTCCAAGAACCGCAGATGCGGTTATGACAGAAGCAGCAAAACTTAAGCCTTCCCAAATTCCACTTTCGATCCATTAACCACCCGGAATCCACCCGAGGCCCCCGGGACCCCAACCAATCATACCAACCAGTCCCAAAACACATTACGGACTTGCTCGAGGCCTCAAATCATAACAAACAACGCTAAGACCATGAATTACACTCCGATTCAAGCTTTATGAACTTTGAGCTTTCCAACTTCTATTTCCGATGCTTAAACCTATCAAATCACGTCCGATTGACTTCAAATTTTGCACACAAGTCATATTTGACATTACGGACCTACTGCAACTTCTGGAATCGGATTCCGACCCCGATATCAAAAAGTCAACCTCCGGTCAAACTTCCCAAAAACCTTCAAATTTCTATCTTTAGCCAAATGGCTTCAAAATGACCTACGGACCTCCGAATTCACTTCCGATCGCGCCCCCAACTCCAGAATCACCATACGAAACTACTCCCAGTCTCGGAATTCCAAACGGACATCGATAACTCTGAAATGCACTTCAAACCAAACTTATGAAATTCCTTCTAAAATACTAACTTCCACAATAGGCGCCAAAACGCTCCCGGGTTATCCAAAACCCGAACCGGGCATACGCCCAAGTCCGAAATCATCATACAAACCTGCTGGAACCTTCAGATCCTGATTCCGAGGTCGTTTACTCAAAATTCCAATCTTAGTCCATTCTCCCAACTTTAAGCTTCCGAAATAAGAATTCTCTTCCCAAATCAACTCTGGACTTCCCGAAATTCAATTCCGACCACGCGTACAAGTCATAATACCTGAAATGAAGCTGTTCATGGCCTTCGATTGCTGAACGGAGCGCTAGTACTCAAAACGACCGGTCGGGTCGTTACATTCTCTCCCACTTAAACATACGTTCGTCCTCGTACGTGTTGAGAACTATACTGAAGTAGTTTGAAATTGACGTTTAACTTCTCATGCACCTCCCCGTGCTACCACAACTTAGCTGAGCACATTGGCTCGGTAAATTCTGAAGCTATTCCCTTTTATTCAAGCAAATAAGCCTTAGAGCCCGATTCCAACATCCGGAATCCTATGCCAGGCCTGCTTCCAACATACGATCACCATATCAATCACCACAAGCTGTACTCAAACACGATTGCATAACTTTGTTGAATTCACACTTTCCCTCATTTTACTCACCGGATCACGATAACCTTTTCTGTTCAACTTAGTCGAAATTCCACGAATATGGTGCTCCCATTGCACCCCATAACATACACAGGTCTTACTCCCACTCTTACAACACCGCCACAACGGAAGAGATGTGAGGAAATTCATAATCACTGCCGAGTCAATCAATCATTGAGTCTATACTTCTGGCAAGAAACATTACCATATTCTGAAACAAGTGGAGATCTTGCTCCTTAACATACTCTATATAGTCAGATTGCACTGATCCTGATTCCAATGGGCTCACCTCACCCAGTACTAACTGCTCAGGCCATAAGCCACCCCGGACATAATCAAAAGTCTCATGTGATACCACAATGTGCCAATAGGCTGCCATTTCAAAATGCGATACAAAAAGAAAAATGAACTCTGAAAGGAATTATCTAACTCCCGCACTAATACGGACTTCCCTTAGAAAATAGGAAACAGAACACAATAAACAGATATGGGAAACTATACTGAACATTACGCTGTTGCGGCGCGCAACCCGATCCAAACAACATAACCATGGTGGCGTGCCAACCGATCCAAACAACATAACCATGGCGGCGTGCCAACCGATCCAAACAACATAACCATGGCGGCATGCCAACCGATCCAAATAACATACTCATGGCGGCGTGCCAACCGATCCACACGTAGAACTCACATAAGGAGATATACATCGAGATAAATTTGCTCATTACAACAACATACCAAATATCGGTCATAAGCACGCTAAGTGCATAATACCATCCCTAAGGGAACATATAGCGTCATAAGCTGCAAAACTCAAGCACAACTAGGGTGCGATATACAGACTGAATCTCTAGAGCCATCCTGTTCATAGTACATCATCTCTGCACGGATCTTCAACACATAAGAAATTTCTCAAGCCGTCTCACAACTTTCACGGCGCAATGCATCACTACATGGAATATCTGACAACGAAATAACACCCTGACTACCCCATAAGGAGCGCATTACTGAAATGAACACAACTGGCCTGACATAGAGCCCAAATTCACATTTACACCCATCCACTGACCTCAAGTCGATCCTGATCATACCAAACTAAGCCAATAACCTTTCAAAGGTCCATACTAATTTTTCCTCTTCTCATAACACACAAGGACCACCATCATAACCGGAGTGAACCTCCACAGTCCATAACCCAATAAACAGAGTGCCCTCTGGGCATAAATTCTCAAATTAATGATATTACCACAATCCTCATACTTGGTCTAGATCTTAAATCAGTCAAGTGACTACGTGCCACATTTATGAAACCTGTGGGACACTCCCCCACAATCTACCATAACAATTTACTTGGTCTTACCTCCAACCCACCGACCGCACTAACGCTGAAAGCGATCGAGAATCATTAACCATGATACAAGCCCCCTTTACCAGGCACCAATCTCAGGGGACGCTGAAGACAATGCCAACTTACCTTAAACGCCGAAGCTCCTTTCCTGCTCATCCGAGCCCGTGACATCCTTACCAGCACCAAGCTGCAACCTTGATCCTCACTTTGAATTCCCGTGCTACTCACTGCACCAATGTGCCAACATACGATAGAACACGATTTTTAACATTAACATTTTAACACTTCATCATATAAGAACTTTTCACTTAACTCACTTCAGGAGAAACATAGCAACGCACGGGCGAATACTCATAATCGTAAAACATGCGACCATCCAAGTAGTGGTCTAAGCCACCATAGCCCCTTCCGGAATCTGCTTCCACACAACAGGCCATAACAATAGGAGGCCTCTGAATAACATCACTTGCGGCGGCTGACAAGCCTGATACGTGCCATCACCAATCACTTACATAACTCGATCACGCTGCAGAAACTGACTGCCAACACCAATATGCCAAATTCAACTATGGACAATCAACTACCTTCTTCCAATTTATCCTTGATTGCCTTAAAGATATCACTGATTTCTTCCAGCGCATAACATACTCCCTCTGCACTCATCCTGTGCGACCTCGAATCACGAGACCATCATGTCTCAAATCCCATGAACTGACTCACATCTCTCAAATGCCATAC
>NW_017694585.1:0-3962 GCF_001879085.1 Nicotiana attenuata
TTACCTCTCTAGAGTTATCGGAATAAACCACCTTAAATGCCATTGATCCAAAGACCTTTCTCAGACTTGAGTGTGTCAAAGTTTCCTAAGGGTCTCAAGAGGACCCCAGGCAGTGCTCACACCCAAGTTACATAACCAGAATAGACACGAGTACAGTGTGGAAATGCCAGCCCTTATGTGTCCAAGTTCAGAGAGAACTCATGGGTCCCAAGGCAAGGCTCACACAAGAGGGGAAGAACCTAGTCTAAGAGTAGAGTGGAAGTGCAGGAATAGAGTTTTAAAACTGAGGGGGTAAAGGAGAAGGGTAAAGGGTGGTAGTAATTAGTAAAATACAGAGTTGATAACTCATACAAGGGGGTCAGGGGTTGGGAATTCATTGCAAGGAGCCTATGTACTTAGGCAAGGGTCGACTTTGGGCATGCACATCAATAGAAGATGCTGGCATGCCTATAAGCCAACCAGAACGCACAACAACCGGAGAGAACATGGAGGTTATGATCCCAGGGGGGTCAAGTTTGGGTCATGGACGACAATGTTCAATGTTGCCATGCCCCATACAAAACATAGATACCAAACACTTTGGGGATGGGGATTTAAGGTTCACAGGCCATGATAAGTAAGTAACAAAAACATTAATTCAGAACAGAAAAGGCAGAATACAACATGCTTAATGATGGAACTTAGTTAAATACAAACAGGAGACAAACAAGAATGAAAGAAATAGTAAAGAAACATGTTGTTGTTGATGCTGAAAATTAGTTAGAACATACCAGTTAGAGAAGCAAAGTGCAGTAAAGAAAAGTAAGCAGGACTCCAAAATCTAGCCTTGGCTTTTAGCTGGCTAAACAGACAGTAGCACAAGTAGCAGTAAAGCAAGAGAGTGTTTTTAAGTGTAAGTGTGTGTTTTTAACTTAAAATTGTTCGTGCTTAAAAGAGGAGAAGTACAGGGTATTTATAGCTTTTTGAAAACGAGTAAAAGAGAAGTAATAAGCTACAAACATGGAAATAATCACAATTTAGAATCAATTATACACGTGATTGCCTTTAATTAAGGGATCACCTACTTAACAGGTAGTGACAGGTTCAAAATAAGGAAAGAAATCAATTTGTAAGCAAGTTGCCATAAAAGAAGTAGTAAGATAATTGAGTAAGTAATCAAGTCTAAGTACAGAAATGCACTACTTTTGGAAAGAATTCAGTAAGGCAGACAGGAAAAGAAATCAATTAACCTTAACAGGCGAGTGAAATCAGAATTTCACAAAGGAAAAGTTTGAAATCAGTCACAAAATTGAAGGTCAATCAAAGAAGGAAACTCAACACATAAATAGAGTGCAAAAACACTAGACATGCGAGGCCAAACTATTGGCAAAAAGAAACAGCATGAAATAATAGCACAAAGTTAGCAGACAACAAACATTCGAAGCATGATAGTCATGTAGGTCAGGTCACATTGAACATAGAATATCAAAGCATGCGAAGATCTCACAGTAGCAGGTGAAGAAAACCCCCTTTGAAAATTTAGGGTTTCGAGCATAATCGAGTTTTAGAGAAGGTAGAAATCCAGAATCAGAAGAATCACACAAAAGAATAAGAGAATTTGAAATAAAGAACTTCAAATCGAGTCATGTACTTAAACGAACGGTCTCAAACCCAAAGCCATAGGGTTTTAAACAATAGTAGAGTTTTAAAAGAGGATAAACAAGCGAATCAGACAAAACTCAAACAAACAAGCTTTCGTCTAATAAACAGTCAAAAGAAATTAGGGCTTTAACATGCAAACCCAGGTAGAAGAACGATATAAGCAAACACAGCAAAATATGTCCAGAAAATCAGAGAAAAGTTTCGAAATAACTTAACAAGAAAACCCTAATCGGAAAAGATAAAGAGTTTTGAAAGCAGAGTTTTTAAAGAAACTTCGAGAAAAATTCTTAGAAGTTCAAAGCAAACATAGATCTGAAGCAGGTCTCAAAAGAACCTTAGAGATTAGGGTTTCAGAAGAACCCCAAATGATGAGAAAGGCCTTGAAAACCATCGATCTAAGCAGGAGAGTCAAAAGTCTAACTCGAATAGCCATGGCTGGCCGGAGAAAGGTCAGAGACGACCGGAGGACAGTCATCGAGCAAAGACTGGACAAAACCCCTTCAGGATGGTCATGAGACCACAGAAACGAACACGTAGAAGCCATGGGAGGATGATACAGGTCTCCGATGACCTTGGAAGGCCATGGATTAGGGCGGATTAGGGTGGCAGCGGCTAGGGTTTGATGGGGTTGTAGAGAGAATTTTAGGAGAGGAGGGGTTTCAGAGGCGGCGGATTATGAAGAAGGAAAAGGGTTTGGGGGTCTTTGGGTTTAATTAGGAAAGGATTAATGGGAGCCGTTGATCTAAACGGTCAACGGCTGGGATTAAATGAGAGTCCGGGTGGGTTATTTAAATGGGTTGTGGGTCGTTTTGAATGGGAATTGGGTCAGGGTATTTGGGATTCAAATTGGGGTTCAATTTGGGCTATAATCGAAATAAAATGGGGCTAACATTCAAATAGCCAAGTTTTCGATTTTGATTTATAAAAAATAATAAAATAATTTCTGTAAATAAATTAAAGGTGCTAAAACGATTTATAGTACATAACTATCATATTTAAAATACTAGACTCGATTTTTTATAGATATAAACGCAATTAAACCTAAAAGAGGCTATATTGCAATTTAGCTTTAAAAATACTAAAAACTTTTTAAAAATATGCAAAAAATATCCTAGCCATATTTTAGTATAAATATGAGAATACAATAAATGAATCACCAAAAATGACAATTTTGGAAATATTATTGGTTTTTTTTATGAATAAAAATAGGGGAATAAATTGGTTTAAAAATCTTTAAAAAATAAGTAAAAATGATAAAACATTTGGAAACACTTATATATGCATACATATGCTATTTTGAAAGTATTTTGCATATTGAAAATATATAGGGAAAAATTGGGTATCAACAGCTGCCCCTCTTTACCCGGGAAGGATGAAAGAGTTGCCGGATAAAGATATGGTGGTCAATTTTAACCGAGCAGAACGGTTTGAAGAGGTTTAGGCCGAGCCCTGGCTTCTGGGTTGCCTACATATCCCCGGTTTTATTCGAGGTCCGTCGGCGGAGTATGCCGATAGAGACTTTTCAAGAACGGACGCCATATCCAGGACGGGGTGAGTGGTTAAGGTCTGATAGGGCTGCAGGAACCGGAGCGGGATCGCTCCTGCCGAGATGGCCGTTGCTCGCCGGTTTCCTGTAAATAAGCAATACAAGCATATATTGTGCGTAAATTTAAACATGATGCAAATTCCCGTCGGACCATGAAGGTTGTCTTTGGACGGTTAGGATGACGTCCTTAGACCATGATGTCCTGGGCCATGAAGTGTATAATGAAGGATTCGCAGGCCATGAAATGATGCTCTCGGGCTATAAGGATGATGCCTCCGAACCATGATGCCTTTGAATGATGATATGCAAAAGATTAAAAGGGTCCTCAGGCCATGACATGGTGTTCTCGGGCTATGAAAATGGTGCCTCCGAATGATGACTCCTTTGGATAATTTGGCGATCTTTCAGCCCATGAGATGCAGTGTTTTGGCGATCTTTCAGCCCATGCAAATGCAGATGAAGTGGCGATCTTTCAGCCATGCAAATGTAGATGAAGTGGCAATCTTTTAGCCATGCAAATGCAGATAAAGTGGCGATCTTTCAGCCATGCAATGTAGATGAGTGCGATCTTCAGCATGCAATGCAGATGAGTGCGATCTTCAGCATGCAATGCAGATGAGGCGGCAAGCTTTCAGTCATGCAAATGCAGATGAGGTGCGATCTTTCA
The DNA here is from genome assembly GCF_001879085.1 of Nicotiana attenuata. NCBI lineage: Eukaryota > Viridiplantae > Streptophyta > Magnoliopsida > Solanales > Solanaceae > Nicotiana > Nicotiana attenuata. The sequence continues at coordinate 3,855 of NW_017694585.1, forward strand.
GCCATGCAAATGCAGATAGAGACAGCGTTTAGTCTCGGAAGGCAGAATGGTAGCCTTATGTAATGCAGAAAATGCAGATAAAGACAGCGTTTAGTCTCGGAAGGCAGA
>NW_017694586.1:0-3962 GCF_001879085.1 Nicotiana attenuata
AGATTTATTTAAATCTGATTTCAGAATAAGCTTAATTTTTAAAAACGGACCAGTTTTCAGATTCTGCAGGCGATGGTATCTACTAATGCTGATTTTAAACCCTATGGACATGATATCTAACATTGAATGTGAATAGAAACGAACCAGATTTTTTTTACTTACTTTGGGAATCCTGTAGGCATGATTTCTACGAAGGGGTACTGATTTTAATGATATCTGATTTTAACCATTTAGATACTAATAACATGGTATCTAAAATGCAGAACTAAACATGCATAATCTAAAACAACAAATCCTATAGACATGATTTCTATTGTGGCCATTTTTAGTTCCTATAAGCATGATTTCTACGAAGGGGTACTGATTTTAATGATATCTGATTTTAACCATTTAGATCCTAATAACATGATGTCTAAAATGCAGAATTAAACATGCATAATCTAAAACAACAGATCCTATAGACATGATTTCTACCCTCAAGCATGCATAATTCCCAACCCTTTTCACTAGCCAACCCCAGTGTTTATTACAGAAATTATTACAAACCCAGTAATGAATTACATCAGGAAAGTACAAAGAAAGGTTACAACCAGAGGAAGCCTGATTCTTGACTTCCTCTCTGAGTTATGGAATAAACCACCTCAAATGCCATTGATCCAAAGCCTTTCTCAGACTTGAGTGTGTCAAAGTTCCCTAAGGGTCTCAAGAGGACCCCGGGTAGTGCTCACACCCAAGTTACATAACCAGAATAGAGATGAGTGCAGTGTGGAAATGCCAGCCCTTATGTGTCCAAGTTCAGAGGGAGCTCATGGGTCCCAAGGCAAGGCTCACATAAAGGGGGCAGACCTTAAGTTCTAAGAAGATAGTGAAAGTGCAGGAACAGAGTTTTAAAAAAACTGAGGGAATAAAGGAGAGGGGAAAGGGTGATAGGGAGACAGCCATTAGCATTTCACAGAGTTAATGGCTCCATGCAAAGGGGTCAGGGGTTGGGAATCCATTGCAAGGAGCCCATGTACTTAGGCATGGGTTAGCTTTTGCCATGCACAACAATGTGAAGTGCTGACATGCCTGTAAACCAATCAGAATACATAACATCTAGAGGAAACATGCAGGTTATGATCCCAGGGGATCAGGTTTGGGTCATGCCAGCAATGTCCAATGCTGTCATGCCCCAAACCAACCACAAGTATTAAACACATTGGGGTAGGGGTTTAGGATCCACAAGTCATGATACATTAACAGAAAAAGGGGAAATTACAGCATCCTTAATAATGGTACTGGGTTAAATACAAACAGCAGACAAACAAGGATGCGAGAGACAGTAAATAAGCATGTTATTGTTGGTGCAGAAGCTTAATTAGAACATACCAGTAAAATGCAGATGCAGAGAAAAAATAAGCAAGTTTTCTACAGCCTAGCCTTGGCTTTCAGTCGGCTAGGTAAGGCGGCAATACAAGTAGTAACAGAGAAAAGAGAGAGATTTAGTGGAGTGTGTGTCTAAACTCAAGTGTTTTATGCCTTGTGTTCGTGTTTAGAAAGAAAGAAGTATAGGGTATTTATAGCTTTCTGAAAAACGAGTAAAAGAGAAGTAATAAGCTACAAACATGGAAACAATCACAATTTAGAATCAATTATACAAGTGATTGCCTTTAATTAAGGGATTGCTTGCTTAACGGGCAGTGACAGGTTCAAAATAAGGAAAGAAATAAATTTGTAAGCAGGCCGATAGTTGCCATAAAAGAAGTAGTAGAACATTAAGTAATCAATCGAGTCTATGTACAGAAATACGCTAATTTTGGAAAGAATTCAGTAAGGCAAGACAAGAAAAGAAATCAATTAAGCTTAACAGGCGAGTGAAATCAGAATTTCACAAAGGAAAAGTTTAAAATCAGTCACAAAATTGAAGGTCAATCAAATAAGGAAACTCAGCACATAAATAAAGTGCACAAATACTAGACATGCGAGGCCAAACTATTGGAAAAAATAAACAGCATGGAATAATAGCACAAAGTTAGCAAACAGCAAACATTCGAAGCATGATAGTCATGTAGGTCAGGTCACATTGAATCAGTAGTGAAGAAACATAGAATATCAAAGCATGCGAAGATCTCACAGTAGCAAGTGAAGAAAACCCCCTCTGAAAATTTAGGGTTTCAAGCATAATCGAGTTTTAGAGAAGATAGAAGTCCAGAATCAGAAGAGTCACACAAAGGAATAAGAGATTTCGAAATAAAGAACTTCAAATCGAGTCATGTACTTAAACGAACGGTCTCAGACCCAAAGCCATAGGGTTTTCAACAATAGTAGAGTTTTAAAAGAGGATAAACAAGCGAATCAGACAAAACTCAAACAAACAAGCATTCGTCTAATAAACAGTCAAAAGAAATTAGGGCTTTTAACATGCAAACCCAGGTAGAAGAACGATATAAGCAAACATAGCAAAATATGTCCAAAAAATCAGAGAAAAGTTTCGAAATAACTTAACAAGAAAACCCTAATCGGAAAAGATAAAGAGTTTTGAAAGTAGAGTTTTGAAAGAAACTTCGAGAATAATGCTTAGAAGTTCAAAGCAAGCATAGATCTGAGCAGATCTGAAAGAAATCAAAAGAACCTTAGAGATTAGGGTTTCAGAAGAACCCCAAATGATGAGAAAGGCCTTGAAAACCATCGAGCTAAGTAGGAGAGTCAAAAGTCTGACTCGAATAGCCATGGCTGGCCGGAGAAAGGTTAGAGACGACCGGAGAACAGTCATCGAGCAAAGACTGGACAAAACCCCTTCAGGATCTGTTCATGAGACCATAGAAACGAACACGTAGAAGCTATGGGCGGATGATACAGGTCTCCGATGACCTTTATTGCCATTGTTCCAATTGTTGCCACCCTATTGTTGATTATTGTTGTTCAAATTGCCGCCTCCTTGTTGATTGCCCCAATTGCCTTGGGGCGCCATTGTTGATTTCCTTGACTTCCTCCATTTCCTTGGTAGTTATTGACATATTGGCACTCCTCACTTTGATCATCAAAACACTCATTCGAATATCCACCACCATCGTTGTTGTTGTCAAATTGGTCACCGCTACCTTGAGATTGTTGTTGCCCTCTTTGCCTCCTTTTTAGCATAGAAACATTCTCCATTGCATTGACTTGGCGCGGGTTTTGTACTTGTTGCAATTGCGCCTTCGCCAACTGATTCATTGTTGTTGTAAGTTCGGCAATAGCTTGGTCGTGATCACTCAACTCCTTATGCAAATGGATGACCGTGGGGTCACCTTGGGGTACATTCGCTCGGCTTTGCCATGCCGAAGAGGTATCCGCCATTTCATCAAGTACATCACATGCCTCTTGGTAAGAAAGTTTCATAAAGTTCTCACCGGCCAATTGGTTCACAATGCATTGATTTGTGGTGTTGATGCCCCTATAGAAAGTCTGTTGGATCATCGCCTCAGTCATGTCGTTGTTAGGGCATTCCTTCACCATTGTTCTATATCGCTCCCAGATCTCATGCAAGGGTTCCGTTGGCATTTGCTTAAAGGCTAGAATCTCATCCCGAAGAGCTGCCATATGACTTGGAGAAAAGAACTTGGCAATAAATTTGTCCGCCAATTCATCCCATGTGGTGATAGAATGATTTGGTAACCTTTCTAACCAATCCAACGCTTTGCCCCGAAGAGAAAATGGGAAAAGCCTCAATCTCAATGCATCCTCTGACAAGTTTGTTTGTTTGCTACCCCAGCAAGTATCTACGAACCCCTTCTAGTGCTTGTATGCATTTTGGTCGGAGGCGCCCGTAAAATATCCCCTTTGCTCGAGCAAGGTCAACATGACATTTGTGATTTGAAAGTTCCCCGCCCGGATTCGGGGAGGAACGATGGCACTTGCGTACCCTTGATTAGGAAGAACTCTTGGGACCGCTCTTGGCGGTGGCGGAGCAGGGTATGGAATAGGATTGTTGTCATGTACAT
>NW_017694587.1:0-3961 GCF_001879085.1 Nicotiana attenuata
AAGTCTATTTTGATGGGTTTGATTCTGTGTTTTAGCCAATTAATCACTGCAATTTGATTTAGTTATTAAGTGCAGTCCATTGATAGGTTTAACTTCATAATTAGTTTAATTTGTCCAACTAGTTTGATTTTAGGAGATTGTTTGATTGTGAACATTTGATTTTAGCCTTGTTGTTTAACCCTAGTTAAGTGGACTGCTTGGTTATAGCTGATAGACTTTAACTAGGATAAAAGAGGGTGAGGTCTAGTTTGGTATAGGGTTAGTAATTTCAGGGGTATTCAGGGGTATTTTGGGCACTTAAAATGGGTTAGTTTGTTAGGTTCAGTAATTTCAGAATAAAAGAAAGGGTAGCATAGGTATTCCATGAATAGAAAACAAAGCTAGAATACCCTAGATGCTTCTAGAAGAGGGTCTTAATGTAAGTTTCTGCATTCTTAATGCAGTAACTTGGGCAACAAGCCAAAAATTTAGGGATTAATGTATAAAAACTGAAATAAAAAGGGGGGAAAATGAGTGAATAAATTCTGGAACCTTCCTGCCCCTTTCCTGCCTATAAAAAGTAGTCCTCACGCCTTCTTTCACAAGTTACACACACCTGAAAATTCCAAAAAAAATTCCAGCTCTTAAATTCCCCGCCAAGAAACATTTTCTGCAAGTTTTAAGATCTGAAATTTGAATTTCAAATTCAAATACTCAAATCTGAACCACTACAATTCAGAAATTCCTTAGATCTTAGTTCTTCAAAGAAAAACTCCAAAAAACTCAAAAAAAAAAAAAAACACTGTTCTATTGTGATCTTAGATCAATTTCAAGTTCCAGCATCCTGTTTCAAATTTTCAATTCACATAAGATTCAAAATGGTTTAAAATTGCCTAATTCTGTCCAGTAATTGAGGTCAAGGGTTTCTGGGTTGATTTCAAGGTTAAATTGGTCTATTCAAGTTAATTTTGGGTCTATTTTACTGGTTTTCATGGCTGGGACTCCGAGTTGAAATTGCTGTTGCTCTCCTGTTGCTTAACACTGCAAATTCCTCTTATTGTTGCTGACTCCTGCTTCTTCTTATTGTATTTCAACCTCCAGGTACATTTCCTTGATTTAGTTTGAACTGGAAATTTGAAGCAATGTGCATGAACTATTTGTGGAGTCAATAATGAAGAAGTATTTGATGTTTCACTTGTATTTTCCTTAAGTCATTGCTAGTTTTAATATTGCAGCTGCAAAATTTGTATGAACGAGTATTTGAGCTAATTTGGATAATTTGTATAATTAGGACTGTTTGAACATGAACACTTTGGGACTTGTATGAATTTAAATTCTTTGGCTCATGTTAAAGCTATGTTCAATGAAGTTCTGCTCATGGTTTAGTTCGTGTTAAATTCCACAGCTTATTAGTATAGATATTGCACTAGTAGTATATAGGTTCAAACATGTTCCCATAAACACAAACTCCGGATAAATACATGTTCATAGAGACATACACATTCCAGATGTAGGTGTAAAAATATGATTCAAAATCAGCTTATAAGTTTCAAAATCAGGTTGCGAATGGTGCTTGTTTTCACTTGTTTCAATAAGTTTTAATTCGTTTCATTGCAGTATGTATTAAATTGGTAATTGACTGGTTTCAGTTCTTAAAATGATCCCTGTTACTACAATATAGAATTCAGCCAAAGATACCGGAAATTCAAGGACCATTAGTTACCTTTGGGCCTCAAACAAAATGGCCCAGCAGCTGCATGCAAAACTGATCCAAGGCCCACTCTAAGAGTTAGCGTCACAGCTGAAACTCTATTGTTGGGTAGGGGATTTAATTCAGGCTTTGTTTCAACTGGGCCTGCGCAAAGGCCCACAACTGGTCTTTGCTTACAAAAAATTGACCAAAATTGTCGGGCTAATCTCAAAGCCCAACACGATAAGAGCTTGAATTCCATTTAAGAGCATTAGGATTAATTTGGCAACATAAATTTGGGCTTACGAGTTAGGTAGCGGGTTCAAATTAAGTTGTTTTCCCTTTTGTTTGAATCCGGACTTGAACTTGAGGCTCGAATTTTATAACATTAATTAACTAGGGCTCGTTAGAGACAAATTCAATAGAAAAAATGATAGATTGCTTTAGGTTGGCCTTTACATAATAAAAATGAGATGAGCCTCGCCAAACAAAATTCATAAATTGCGGGGCCCTCTTTAAATGCTTATATTAAAATACTTAGCATTCGGGGCGTGCCGTTTAGCAAATTTCACGGCCTCCCGCAAAGATAATAACTCGTTAGTCGCTTTAGGCGCGCTTTCAATAATTTTATCTTCTTAAATACGGGTGTGCATTTCATGCAACCCAAATCCAAATCCCAAAACGTTGAATAAGAATGTGTCGAGGATCCGGGTGCATTTCATGTGACGTGATCCAAAAACACGTTTTTAAACGAACGTTCACTTTCTTAAAATTTTTTAATTCAAAGTGGTAAATATTTTAAAATTGCACTATAGAATTAAACATGTATAAAAATCAGATTTTAGCCATTTATAATAATTTAAGCGACCGTGCTAGAACCACGGGATCCGGGGGTGCCTAACACCTTCCCTCGGGTCAACAGAATTCCTTATTCAGAATTTCTGGTTCGCAGATTCCAATTGGGAAGTCGAAAATTTTCCTCGATTTGGGATTCAAATTAAACCGGTGACTTGGCACACCAAAAGCGAATCCTATCCCAAGTGGAGACTCTAAATAAATAAATAATCCTATTTCGAATAATGTCACTTTAAATGGAAAAACTCCCTTATACATTATCCTTCGGGGTAGGTGTGTAAAAAGGAGGTGTGACAGCTCTGGCGACTCTGCTGGGAATTTGGGGGACGGGTAGGTATCCTCACTAATGATTTTTATTTTTGAATTATTAAAATTTTACTAACGATTTTAGATAAAAGGCAAAATGCTAGCCCACACTAAATGATGAATTACAACCTGAAAGACACGTGGAAAGAACATAATATCCGGTCTAGGGTTAGAACTATTCTGATGGAAATTTAAATGGGTTAAGAAGTTTTCATCTAAAATCGTACCTTCGAGTCCCATATGTTTTTCCTTTTCAGGAAAAGGACAGGGTCCAGAAGGAATAATCAAGTGCTCGAGATTTCATATTTCAAAGCTCAAACACTTAGGGACTATATAATATACATATGATATATGTATAAGGAAGGCAAAGAAGACTGAAAACAATTCAAATTCAAGTTCAGCCTAAAAGTCTATTCATCAAATATCAAGTTCAGACCAAAGTCATGAGCCAATTACACAAGCCTGATCAAAAAACCTGTGAAGAATACACTCGTTGGTAGGGGTGTTCATGGTTCGGTTTGGATCGGTTTTTCCCTTAAATGAAACTAAACCAAGTATGTCGGTTTTTCAAATATTAGAACCAAATCAAACCAATTACGTCGATTTTTTCTCAATTCGGTTTATGTCGGGTTTTGTTAGTTTTTCGATTTTTTCAGTTGTTTGTCGGGTTTTTCTTAAATATAAGGCATACACTAACAAACACATATTCCAGCGATCATATTTTCAACGTAACACTATCAAATCAATTGCCTTTGAGAAACCTATTATTTACCAAGATATATTGATGATAATTGAATCAAATAGTGATGAATAATTTAAGGACTCAATTAAAAATATATTATTTTTAACATGAAATTGATTCTTACACTTAACAAGAGAAGACTACCAATCAAACTAGAATGTAAAGGTAAAGAACTATACTAAAAGAGCAAACTATTAACATTTACCATTAAATTTTTGAAACTTTGTATAAAAATATACATATATATAGGTGTAATAATAAATTTGAAATAGCTACTCCTATAGTCGGTTTGGTTCGATTTTTTTTCGGTTTTCTTTTTCCTGATTAAAACTAAACCTAAACCAAATTTGATCGGTTTTAAAATTCAAAACCAAACCAACCTAAACCAA
>NW_017694588.1:0-3961 GCF_001879085.1 Nicotiana attenuata
TTTCTTGTGAGGATAACAAGAACAAAGAACCTAGGGAAGCTGACCTGAAGAAGATCAAAGATATGTTAAAGCTGAACGAGGATATGTTAAAGTGCCTTGTGGAACAAAATAGTAAATTACAACTGCAGATAGAAAGGCAAGAGGAAACTATTCACAACTTGAAAGTTCAAGTGAGTCAACTAGTTGTAAGATTTTAACGCTCAACAAGCCAATATTGTGAATAGCATCCAAGAAGAGCGTGAATTAGATGCAGGAATTGAGGTACCAATAGAGGGGTCCATAGTAGAACACCAACAGTCAATCAAACTGGAATATGAGGATGCCGATGTTGTAGAAGAGATACTAGTGTCAACCAAGGATATTGAGGATACGTATTTAGTTGACTCTAGTATCATTGGTGTTGAGGATGTTGACAGTCCCAATGTTCATCCAGTTGAGCACATTGGTCCACACTCCAAGCATTTTTCCACAATGTGTTTGGATGATGATATAGAAATAGAGTCATCTGAGCCACTTGAGGAGTCAAGGAATGAGGAACAAGATGCCTACATTCTGGAATTATTCTTGCCAGAAAGTCAGGAATACACATATCATCTAAAGGTCAAGAAGTGCAGAATACTACATTGTTTTATTGGGCGAGTCAGATTCGTTCCACCATCCCAGAAGCATGATCATAGAGCAGAATCAAAACTTGGGGTCCAATTCATAAGTTCGAAGTGGAGGCAGAAAGTGATTCACGTTGTGTCGCGACGTTAAATCAAGCTCTTATTGGGAGGCAACCCAGCTTTACTGCTTTCTTTTATATTTTTATTATTAATTTTTTTAATTATATTATTTTTGTAGTGTCGGTTTTTGATTTTCTAGGAGCATGGAAAGCAAAGCTATTGGAAGGATGCAACAGCAAACCAGATGGTTGGAACTAAGTGTGAGGTACTCGCACGAAGGACCAAGCCTGGGAGAAGTCTGAGTACCCCATTAACTGTTAGTGCTTCAGGGCCTACCGGGGAGTTTCTTTTACCCTCTTATTAGTATAGTGTGCATTGGGGACAATGCACAATTTTAAGTGTGGGGTGAGGAGATTGTCTGGGTGACTTTCTATGCTATTGTCTGGGTGACTTTCTATGCTATTTTAGTTGTGTTAGTTTAATTGAATATTTTTATTTTTATTTTTAGAAAAACCAAAAAATAGATTGGACTTTTCCCGACAATGGATATCCTAGACAATTTTCTTGAGGGATTTAAGTCTAAAGATAAAAAGATAAAAAGATTTTCTTTGTAGGTAGTGTAGTAATTCCCCCTTGGTTTTTCTTTGTGTCGCGGTTCTTTTCCAAGGGTTTTGTTTGAACCGGGTGTAGTTAGCTTTTTTATTAGGAGTAGGAGCTAGTGTGGGATGAATTGAATTGCAGCAATATCTCTGAGCTTTGTGATGCCTTGAGAATAGTCAGTACTCTGGTTGTGACGCTTAGGCTCAATTTTTGACTCTAGGATAAATACCTTAAATCGTGGACTCTTAAATTTGCTTAACTGCTTTGACTGGAGTGTCGTGATAAGAACCAATCCTGAATGAGTTATGTGTCATGTCTGTGTGAGGTTTGTATGTATTATGTGCATTGCATTTGATGTCTAGAACTTGCTCCGTGTGTGCAAAACGAAATAGTAGTCTTGTTCAGTCTGAGAAGTGATATAGGCGGTTCTTTGTTAAGCCAGATATATAGAGTACCCACCTAAATATGATGTATCGTAGTTAACCCCGTTGAGCCTATAATCTTGTTTCTTTGGTAACCACATTACAAGTCGTGCCCCTTTGTTTGAATCGACCATATATCTGAACCTTTCACCTCTCATGAGCACTTGAATTGTGATGAATTATGGAAAAGTTAAAGTGTGGGGTTGTTGCTTGGCTTTTGAGTGGAACTAATGAAATAAAAAGAAAGGTGCGCTGATTTGAAAGAGCAAGAGCCACTTGAATTGAAAAAGAAAAGAAAAGAAAAAAAATAGTTGTATTGTGTGCAGATATTCATTAACAAGTGGTAACTCTTGATGTAATTGTGCTTAAATAATTTGGGAGTTGATGTATATTGATGTGAAGGTGGAGTAATGGTTTGACATAAGTATGGACTTGAATGTTAAAGTATATGTATTAAAGTGCTTAGGGAGGTGTCATCACTTTTATAGCCAAATGTATCCTACCCGACTCGCAGCCTACATTACAACCAAATAAAGTCCTACTAGATCCTAGACTGTATGAGCTCGATTAGTAGAGTAGTACACTACAGGCAAGCCTATGGTGCATCTTTTGTAGCATATGAATGTTATTTCTGAGAGTGAGTGAATTCTTTCTATCTTGAGTTCCTAATTGTTCTTAAATTTTATTATGTGTGGAACTACTCTCTTTTGTTGTGTGAGGGCACGTGATTCATGATGGAAAGGTAATGTCATTGACCTCCATGTTAGAGTAAGTGAGTGAGTTGTTAATAATGCATGGTACTTGCGAGTCAAATCTTGAGGTGAAGATGTTACACCCTTGTGCTTAGTCTATTTTAAAGATTCTTGGTGTGATGAGTTAGGAGAATTTCTTTAAAAGGTCGTGTCTATAAGTGTAGTTTGATTGCTCGAGGACGAGCAATGTTTAAGTGTGGGGTATTGATGTGTGGTTATAATTTCATGGTTTTGTACATTATGTGCCTTGCATTTTACATTCTTTAATGATAAATTACACTTTATTTGCGCGTAATGGAGTCTATTTTATGTGTAGGTGAATTGGAGAAGAAAGTAGAGCAAAAGGGATACTTAAACGTTGAAAGTGTGCCGAGAATAGTGAAAAGACGAGGCCAGGCAAAAGCCAGCTCAACCAGGCTTTAGCCTGGTGAGGCCAGGCTGAACCAGGCTTTAGCCTGGCGAGGCCAGCCAAAGGCCAGGTTGAGGCTGGCGTTAGGTTGGCGACGCCAGGCCTGGGGTCAGGTCCATTCCGAATTTTGAAGACTTATTTCGTCTCCTGGTTTGACTGGGACTTGGCCTACACGTTTAGATCTTTTCCTAAACATATAAACAGACCTAAAATGCCACCTTTAAGGGGAGATCGAGTTTGGATACAACTTAAGACCTAGGGAGAGCACGAGCCTCCATGGAGACCGGAGATTCGACCTAAGGAGGCAAGAACATACTAGGAGCAAGGCGGAGAATTCTTCTACGAGTTTTTTACTTCCTTCTTCCTATTTTCCATTATTGGTTATGAATTCTAGTATTGTAGTTTTGCATACTATTATGAATAGCTAATTTGTTATCTAGGGTTTTGATGGAACCTATTGGAGGATGATTTTCCTGTTACGTTAATATAGATTTGATGTAGTATTTTCTCTATTTGTTCAACTACGTTATTATTGTGGTTGGTTGATGAGCTCTCAATTAACTGTTCCTATTTCGTATGTATTACTCGGGAGAGAGTGCATATTTAGGTAGTTGTTGAACAAAATCACTCCTAACGTATATGAGGATCAATACGAAGGGTTTAAAGGTGGGATTAGGGATAATGAAACCTTGGTGCGATCCGAGTGAGCCTTACTTAATGCCAGCTAGCATAATTCGGGAGAATATGTCTAGTAAATTGTGGTAATTACTCGGGAGAGAGTTACGACAGTCAGAGTGCTCATGATCAGTAAAGAAGACTTAGGCAAATTTATAGAAAACGTAGCGAAAAGGATTCCAACAATAGGGGAAATCATAACTCTAGACCTCCTTAATCTTGTCTCCAACCCTTAGTATCCCTAGTTGTTAATCTACTAATTTAATTTGTTGGTTAATTAGATACAAGTATCTTAATATTTATAACATAGGAATTATTCGAGCTTGTCTTCTTAGCAATATTGAACAGTTTTAGCTAAGTCTTAGTTCTCTGTAGGATTCGACTTCGGACTTGTAAACCGGATTATATTTGCAACGACCGCTTAATCCTTTTTATTAA
>NW_017694589.1:0-3960 GCF_001879085.1 Nicotiana attenuata
TGTATATGCAGAATAGCAAGAGCCTATAGACATGATCTCTATATGTGTCATTACAGAACATGAATGTTAAATCCTATAGACATGCTTTTTAGGTGATTGAATCAGTATTAAAGACCCTATAGGCAGGATTTCTAGTTTGAATAAAAATCCTAACTCATGATTTAGCATCCTCCAGCCCGCTTAGAATATAATTCTTGCACAAAAAATCTGAATGCTTCCACGCCTCAATCACGAGAAAGCGTTCAGTTTCTGGAGTTTCGTCGGACAGCACAGGAACATCTTCCTTGATGAACTTCTGGAGACATAGAGTAGTCAAATAGAAGAACATCTTTTGCTGCCAGCGCTTGAAATCAATCCCGGAAAATTTTCCGGGTTTCTCCGCCGGTGCCAATGTTGCCGGTATCGTTCGGCTTGTTGAGGCATTGGCAGTCACCATTGGAACAGCTTGGTTCTCATTTTCATTAGTCATTTCTGTAAAAGAATGACACAAACGTTAAAATCACGTAGATTTTAATAGAGTACAAAACCACAAAGGTTTTACTCTTCCAGAAACAGTAAGTACAAATACAGAAATCATATTCAAGTGAAATTCCTTAAGCTTGTTAGTAGACTGTATTTGTAAAATAATTCTGGAAATATAAATGAGTATAAACAGAAATGAACATAAACAGAAATGACATAAAACCAATTCGAGCCCACTGAATTCACAGTGTTTCCTTAAGGAATTTAATCCCCTCCTAGTACCCAAGGTTATGGATTATTTCCTCCCAGGATAGAACGAATTACACACTGGTGTAGTGGTACTTCAAACCCCAGTGTTTCAGCGAACACAAAGTTCGGTAGCAAATCACACTTACTTTTTGCTTTGTTTGATGCTAAAAGTATGCAGAAGAAGGAGAAGAAACTCAGAAAATCGTAGTGAAATTCTGAGCAGAATTGTGTTGTATTTATAGCCAAAGTTAGGCTGAAATCTGAAGAGGTGCAACTCTTCAGAATGGCTGTTTATGCAAAACGCCCACAGCATAAATGCCATTACATAAATGGCCATTTACTCAATAATAAAGAGGGAAAATAAAGAGGGAAAATTGAAGAGGGTAGTTACTTTTCTGTTACCAAAACAGAAAAACGGATTGAATTTAATATTAATATTTTGTTATTAAAACAAATATTTAATAACATTTCTGTTAATATTTTACTATTAACAAATAAATTTGGTCCAAAAAGTTAATCAATCAATCGATTAACTATCCGAAGCCGAAGCCGAGCCGAGCGAGCGACGACGACAACAGCGCGAGGCTTGCCTTCTTCTCAACTCTTTAAGAGCTAGAAGAAGAGCAATTGCTTATATACCCATAAAAAACCTCTTCCTCTTCCAATATGGGACAATGCCCATTTGCCAAGGGGGGGAACTTAAAATTTCACTCAAAAATTTTATTTCCCTCCATTTCCCATTCACCCTCTTTTAAGTATTTAATATATTAATTAAACACATCCAAAACCCAACAATAACTATTTAACAATAATTGTATGTCAAACTTACGTTGCATGATAATACGGGTTAAATGTACAAAAAATTAAAATAAGAGGTCAAATGTACGAAAACTATATTGATTCAATGGCATTTTAACGAATGTTTGATTCGTGACGCTTCAAATACAACCTTTATTCAATTCTTTTCTTCAAATCCTTTTTATTTGGAACTGTAAGAAAGCATCGACATGTTTATAATTCCTAAGATATTCCTTTTCATATTTTTTTTCCAGGAAGAGAAGCTTTCTCTATATTTGGTAAAGAATTCGTCATTTGTAGTGCTTATTGGTCTTTTATTTAGTTTCTCTCTCTCTATGACTTCATGCGCATTTGTCAAACATATATACGATTATTTCTTTATTTTCATGTGGAATATAATAGTTTTGCATTTTTCTGTATAGAACGATTTCTTCATATCAAGTATCACATTTTAATCCCCTCATTTATTTATGGTTTTTCCTTTAAACTTTCTGACGGAGTCAAAAATTGATTCATTTTATGAAAGTGTGGAAATAAAAAATGACTCAGAAAACGTTGGTCGGGAATATAGCGTCCCTACCACTATATATATGTGAATATTCAACGACTTTAAAGGGCGAGGGAGCATTTTTTGATTTTAAACCAAAAAAGAACAAACAATCTGTGGAAAAAGAAGTGACGAAGCTAGGAATTTCTTCAAGGGTATTCAAATTTAAAAGAAGTGGAAAAAATTCCGACAAAGGGTGTTCAATATGTGTTATATAATTTTAAAATATAATATTTTACCTATGTAAACAGTGCAATTTTTCAACGAAGGGTGGTCAATTCGCCACTGTATTAACATAGGCTGATCTAGGATTTTTACAATATGGGTGCAGTACTAAAGAAAGGAGAACAAAAAGTAGTCAATCCCTATTCCTCTAAGTAAATAACTCAACATTTAACGTAACCAAGTGCATCATTCAAGATTTTTGAAGCATGGGGGCTAGATCAATTCTAAAAAATATATACATAAATACCTAGTTTAGCGCAAGGACCACGAGTTCACGTGCACCATATTTTAGACAATAAATCCGCCTCTATATATAGAAGTAATAGTACTACCTATTAAGTAATGAAGAAAATAACTCAATAAGTTTTTTGAGTACTTTGCACTAGGGGTGTACATGGACCGGGTTGGTTCGGTTTTTATCAAAACCAAACCAAATCAACTATATCGGTTTGGATTGGTTCGGTTTTGTCGGGTCTTTCGGGTTTTTGATTTTTTTGTTACTTAAATATTATTTCAATCTTACTTTGTTAAATTTTTGATAAGCAAATACATATGCTACCTAAATAATAATAATCACTTCACATTTGAAAAAGATATAAGAATTTAATAGATCTTAACATATGATATGAATATGGAAGAACAAAGAGATAGACGCATTTCAGTAACACTTGATGAGAAAGTGATCATACAATCCATTATTTAAGTTAATAAATATGGAGCACTTTTATATACTATTAAATATTATATCCCGCAAGAGAATCCCAAATATTTCTAGACATTTTTAAAAAAAATTGTTATATAAAATCTTAAAAGTATATATTTATATGTCGGTTTGGTTCGGGTTTTTTTACTCAATACCAAACCTAATCAGATTGTTTAATCAATTTAATTTGACATTTCGATTTGGTGCGGTTTTACTGTTCGCTTTGTACACCCCTTCTTTCTAGGGGTGTTCAAAACCGAACCGAAATCGAAAACTGAACCGAAATCGAAGCTTAATGGCTTGTTGGTATCGGGTTAACGGTTTAACAGACGGGGAACGGATTGAAATCTTTTCATTAACGGCTTATCGGTTTGTGGGCGGATTATTCAATTTTCTTAACGGATAATCCGTTAACCCGTTAAGAATATATATATATATATATATTTATTTTTATCCATATATATATTAAATATCAAAAACCCTTCCACTTCCGTCTTCCACTCTTCCAGTACTCTATCTCTAAGTTCTAACACCTAATTCCTAAATAATCAGAATTATGAAAAATATGTAACATAATTCAAATGAATGACATAAGAAAGTAGAACACAGTTTTTGTTGTCATTTTCATATTACCGTTTTAGGCTGCTCAATATTGCCATTAAGGAGCTGCTAGATTTAGAATTTTCTGTATCATTTTACCAAAATAAATCTTGAGAAAATAAGGTTGATAAGTCGCATCGTTTGGCTCAAATCTGGAGAAAGTCAATTTGTCTTGAAGCATTTGAACGGTTTAGAGATTAATTTGGATGACATGCATTTCTTTCGCCGTTAGTGCAGTAGTGCTACCACTTGTAATATAGATTGAATTAGGCCGATAAACCGCCCGATAAGAGCTAAACCGATACCAATCCACCCGATATCTTATCGGGTGGCTAGCGAATTAATACATTTAAAAGCCGATAACCGATAAGCCAAA
>NW_017694590.1:0-3960 GCF_001879085.1 Nicotiana attenuata
TCATTTGTCACTTCTATTTAATGCCTATTACACGTGGCATCTTCTGATTGGTTCTGCGACTTTGCAGCGTCTTTTAAGGCTTTTTTACGGCTTCACCAATTACGAAATGACAGTTCTCATTATGACTTTTCCATCATTGCACATTTTCCTCTGACGGTTGCTTCTAAATATAAATATAATTTTCACCTTTGTCTTTCTCACATAAAGTTCTCAGAATATTCATTCTTGTTTGCTTCTTCCTCGTACTATTATGTCTTCATCAAACCTTAACCCTAGGAGAGTCCCCATTGTCGATAACCTTCCTCTTGCCCCTAGTAGGAGCAGAAGAGGAGGTAGACTTCGTAATTTAGGGTCTTTTTCCACACGTGCTTCTTCTCTTCCTTCATCTAGTTCCAGTCCATCTTCTAGAACCAGAGGTTCTCTTTCTCAAAGGTCTTCATCTAGAGGTAAAGAACCCGTTGAACCTCTTCGAGAACCTACTGTAGATGAGATTGTTCCCGTTGAACTATCTTTTTATAATGATAGAGAATCTCTCAGAAACCAACTGTCTTCATTAGATCGTGCTGACATCTACCCAACTCAGATTACTGAAGGTCTGATTTCTTTAGTTCGTAAAGATTGCCACTGGAGCCATGACTTCCCTATTATAGTTCCAAATGCGAACCAAAGAATTACCTCTTATTTAATTGGGTTTTCTTTTTTTTATACATATCCTTTCACGTTGGGTTTCAAACCTGCTATTGACCCTGTTATCCTCGAATTCTGTCATTTTTTCGACGTCTGTTTAGGACAAATTGGCTCTATTGTGTGGAGGGCTGTTGCTTGTTTGAGACACTTAACCAACATGGCTGGTGTGCCTTTTACTCTATCCCATTAAATTCACCTTTACTCTCCCAGACTCTTTCGCCAAGGAGTTTTTACTTTAGTAGCAAGAAGCAAAAGAGTTCTGGTCAATCCAGAAGACGATAAGGACCGTGGCTGGTATGCCAGGTTTGTTGCTGCCCCCACTGTTGGTTTAGTGGGTGAAGAAAACGTTCCCTTCCCTGAAAAGTGGAATTTTGCACGTGAGTTTTCTTTTTAATAACCTTCACATACCTTTTTCTTAGTTCTGTTGATTGTCGTTTTAATTTCCTTCTTTTCTTTTTCTTTTTTTTTTTTAGCAACCATGGGAATTGTCGATGTAATTCTCAATTTTCGTGGTTGGGTAGGAAAGATGTTAAATGCTGCCCCGATGGAGGGTAGATCTTGGAAAACTCTCTCTCAACGATTTGGTTGAAAAGTGAAAACTCACGGTAAAAGTCTTTTTTATAACTTTTCTTATCGCTTTTTCCAGAATTTATTTTAATCCTTCTTTTTATCAGGATTTGCCATTCGAGGTATTACTGTTGAGGCTGTCGTGGCTTCCCGAATTTCTTTGGAAAGGGCCCAAGAAATAATTTTGAGCTCTTCATCGAAAAGGAAAGCTACTATCAATCAAGACTTTGAGGGGGAGGAAGAACAAGACGGGGGTTCTTTGATAAAAAGGCCACGAGCTAGGAGACGAATTATTTCAGATGATCAAGCATCTCCCCCTCGTTCTACTCCTCACACCGAGCCTGTTGAAGCCTCGTTGGTGATTCCCGATGATGATACCCCGGCTGCCGCCCATGATTCTGTTGAGCAGCTTTTTATTCGCGGGTTTGGTAGTGAAAGTTTAAGACCAATTTCTGATGAAGCACCCCTTGCTTCTTTCCTTTACCCGTTCCTACGATACCTCCTTTGCTAGTTGTGACCGTTGCTGTTGTTGCTTCTCCCCCATCTGTTTTGACTCCTTCTACTACTCCTCCCCCGGCTGTTATGACTCCTTCTACAGTTCCTCCTACAACTGTTCAACAAACTGAGGTTGGTTCCTCAAGTAGAAGTGGAGCCATGAAACAGCCACGGTTCTTTAACTTTGACGAATGACATAATACAATCATCATTAAAGGTATTCCTTTTTTAATGATTTACTATTCCTTTTTATAAGGTTCTCACCCTTTTTTCTTCTTTTCTCTCTCTCTTTTTCTTAAGATCAACCTCGTTGGTACAGAGATGATGAAGAGGGTTTATCACACAGAGCAGTTGATGCACGAGTATCAAGTTAAAGCAGATAACTGGAGGGAACAGTATGAGAGCCTCCAAATTGACATGGAAGCATTGGAGGAGAACAAGTGTACCTTAGAGCAGCAGCTGAGAGATTTAACTTCTGAGTTGGTGGTTGAAAGAGCTTCCTCAAATCAAGCTAGTAAAGACAAGAATCTTCTCGAAACTTCCTTTACCGAGAAACTCTCTAAGGCTAGTGAAGAAATCAGAGAGTTGAAGGCTCTCTTAAGTAAGAAAGAAGCTTATGCTGGTGAACTTGTGCAAACTTTGATTCAAACTCAAGAAGATCTCTGTGAATCTTCTGATAAAGTTCATTCTTTAGAAAGTTCACATGCTTCTCTTCAAACTTCTTATGATTCTGCCTTGTTGAGAATGAGAAACTTAAAAGTGAGATTGCTGAGTGAAAAAGGATTACGAGATTCTCGAGGATATAACCGCAATTGAAGTGAGTTGGGCTTTTTTAAATTCTCGCCATGATACCCTTGCTTCAATAGATTATCAACTTCACCTTGTAGCAATCTACAATCTGCCGTTTTATGACCATGATCGTTGTGAAATCGCACCAGTGATCAGGATTGCGCCTGTTAGGATTTGATCTCATTTCTTTTGGCCACCGCACCTTATCACCCATGCTTCTTAAAACGGCTACGAGCTCGGAAGTGCTGACATTGAAATTGTAACCGCCGAATCTTGCCTTCAAGTTTCTATCATCGTCTCGCGTCTCTCGCATGTTTCGATCGTTCCCAAACCTTGAAGATGAACCCGACTCTCTATTCCTCGATCTATGATCATACCTTAAATTGTCTTGCTTTGATCGTGAATATTTTCCCGCTGGCCGCATATATGGTTTGTATCTATTTTTACCGGACCTTTTTTCGGTTTCCGCACGTCTCGAACTCACCTTTTCCTCTTTTTGAGACCGTGAGATAATATCTTCTTCTATCCTTAGCTTCGTGCTATACCTGTTGTAAACGTCATTCCAAGTCGTTGCTGGGAACTCACGAAGACTTTTCTTGAGTCGTCTCGTGGCTTCTGAGCTTTTTTCATTCAAATTACTGGTGAAGGCTATAGCTGCCCAATTGTCTGGTACACGCGGTAGCGTCATTCTTTCACGCTGGAACCTATCCACGAACTCTCTAAGCAACTCTGAGTCCCCTTGCTTGATTTTGAAAATATCTTCCATTCTTTTCTCGACTTTTTGAGTTTCCGAATGTGCTTTGATAAATGAATCTGCAAGCTCAGCAAAAGAATTTATGGAATTTTCGGGTAAAAGAGAATACCATGTCAATGCTCCCTTGGTGAGTGTTTCACCAAATTTCTTGACCAATACTGATTCGATTTCTTGTTTGGCTAAGTCGTTGCCTTTCACGCCAGTTGTGAATGCAGTCACGTGATCTCGTGGATCAGTTCTGCCATCATATTTTGTAATATCAGGCATTTTAAACTTCTTTGGAATAGGCACCGGAGCGGAACTTGGCTTCCATGGTTGTTGTGAGTATTTGTCCATGTCTATTCCTTTGATAACAAGTGGTACTCCAGGTATTTGCTCTATGCGATCGCTTTGTTCCTTGAGCTGCTTCTGCAGGGTTAGAACTAAATTTTGTAAATCAGAATTAACTATGTTACCTGGTTCGCCATCACGAGACTCGCTTGGAGTTCCACCAGTGCCTGAATGCACGAGCCCAGAACGTGGGTTTTCCAATGTATTCTGATTCGGAGTTGGTGTTGGTGGCGCAAGTGGCAATTGACTAGTAAAAGCACGGAGCGCATTGCTGACTTGCTGAGCAATCAGATTTTTTAAGGCATCATCAAGTGCTTGTTCATTCACAACTCCAGCTA